>NC_056743.1:1131722223-1131825970 GCF_019279795.1 Protopterus annectens
AATCCGCGAGAGTGAGCTGTCTGTGCTGGAACATCTGGTAGGGGTGAGGCATAGGCCAAGTGGGCGTTGGCCGGCTACACTACCTAGTGCAGGTCAACGTGAGCATGCCACCTCACATGGCCACTCCCATAGTGCCAGTAGCAGTAGCAGTACAGCTGGTGCTGCGCTGTCCACACCAGGACACAGCAGGCCACATGGTTCCAGTGGCCATGTGTCGTCGGACAGAAGCCATTCTGTACCTCTGCCTGGTAGTGCCCATGCAACCCCTGGCAGGCACAGGACACGTGGCAGTGGCCGGTCACAGTGAGCTGTTCAACCTGGTCTGTACAATCTGGAGCTGTCGATAATACCCCTGTGTAGGCCTCACAAATGATGGAACTGTGTGCACATATACACGCACACAGCAAACACAACTGTAGGGCTCCACAACACCCACATGCATTCTGAACAGACATGTCCAATCAAATCACCGGCCATTACACACACATGATGTCATCCATTGGTGCAGCCTATGCCCCTGGCAAACATATCACTCTGTGCATATGATGAAGCCTGTGCCGCATCCCTGTCATCCACACCATCAGTGCAGGGATATGCTCAAATAGTCTGATGCACAGGGTGAATAGAATAGTGAGAGGTGTATGTAATATTACCTGTGTATGCATAGTGAGGGATATGTATGTTGCAGTGGTTGTGTGTGAATACCGAGAGATGTGTATGTGGCATAGGTTGTGTACTGTCGACATGCACGGTCATACCATGTAGTTCAGGTGCAGCATGCATTGTGATGTGTTCACAGTATGTGTCTCGGTTACATCAGTAACAGCATGTTGGTAATGATACCCTGGTTCCCTTCTATGGTGTACTTGCATGTGCCTACAGGTAGCAGTGTTTGCAGTCCCCCACATGTAACTGTGGAGTACTCACAGGCACATATGGCAATATCAGCATGCTACACATACCCTCAACCTGACTGTTGGAAACTCTGACATGACACAGATGTCCACACATATACTGCACCTGAAGCATGTGGTCAGTGGCACAGGCTACAGTGGATAGAGACGTGACATACATAGCAGGAAACATTACAGGTATGGTGATATAGTGCAGGGGTTGTACCCAGTGGTCTGGCCAATGATGATGTCAGGTGTCACTTGATAGCAGGAGGCCACACTGTGAAGCAGTAAAACCCTGTAACAGTATGGGAACATGGTCACATTCACGGGGTGTACACCACTATAACGTACACCCCATAGTGTTGAGGTGGGGACCCTTGACTATGTGGTCATCACCCTCGCAGTACTTTGCACCCACATGACGTGTCACAGAGAAGGAACATGCACAGGTAGCCAGTATGGCTGGGACCTATGGCATCAACAGGGTAGTGCACTGCATCACCATGACGGGTTAGTCACCATGAGGGGTTAGTGATCAGTTCTCACTGTATGTTAGCATACACCCTCACACCAAGCACCAGACATACATAAATACATACACACACACACTGTGATGACCAGACATGTGTATACGGACAGCCGACATGTGTGATGCACCACACCTGCCGACGTCCTGCTTCCCACACTGAAGTATGTACAGATCTCTACAATGGTGTACAGGGATGTGTAACAACTGGGACGTAATCCCCACGATATGTGGCATCTGTGGTCACACATTCGGACACACATGGCAGTGCTGGGAATAATACACCTGCCATATGATGAGGCGCTTGATAGACATGCAGCAGTATTGTCCGCATTATGTGTACCAATGCTATGTCTGGCAGTTGTGCTGCTATATGCACACGGGAGGATGTAGGTGTTACAGGTGTCATGTGACACAGTTGATAACATCTGACTGCTTTGTATGCGTTATGTCAGCACCATCAAGTAACAGTGACATAGCGTACTGTTTGCACATGGCATGGTAGGATGGCATGTGACACAACTGTGAGCCATCCCCTGTACACATACATCTACACAGGTGGATCACCACTTTATGTACACACATCCCTCCATACGTGCTGTCTGTATGTCACCGTATACAGGTGTCAGTGATGGGGCTGCATTGCGACTGCATGTTGTAGTTAGGCGCAACTATGTTATGGACATCGGCCACTGCACATGCATGGTTGCTGCATGCACAGTACAGATTTCACATGTGTCTCCTGTTGCCATGTTTGTATGCATCGCTATTGTTGGACATGTGTGTTGACATACATAACACATGGACTGTGGTATGATATCATGGGTGTCACAGGTGACCAGTACAAGGGTATGTGTCCCGGTCAACATTTTTACCCACTGTACTGTGAACATTCAACAGACATGGACCCACCTTCCATTTGCGTGTGTATCATTGCTTAGGCCACTGTTCTGCACGGGGCACATCAAAGGCTATGCTATGTACGTATGTGTTGTGTGTGCATTCCATGCACACATCCAAAAAAATCACATGTATGACATATCCAGACGTGTGTTCACTGGTGTACAGCAACAGTCATGTGTCACAGCTGTGTAAGGGCCGTGGTATGTCTTGAGCTGACCTGTTCATGTATACTGGTATTGTTGCAATGCATAACACCTGTTGGAACCCTGTCGGTACATGTGTACTCTGCACAGTTGGTGTAGACCTCTGTACAGGCCACTGGTCATGTGTCACATGGTGTTGTGGTACTGTAAGGCTGTGTATTGCTGCACCAACGACATGGTGATGTCTTGACAGTTACAGTGTACACTGCAGTGTGTACGTCTATGACCTGCACCTGTGACAGCTGTGATGGCAGCTGAGTGTGTACAGGTCACTACATGTGTGTGACCGCCCTGTGCGTGAGGACAGTTATACCTTACTGTGCCCTTCCGTGTGTACACTCCATCTGCATGCAAGACGGCACTTTGCAACTGCTACGTGTGTGAGCATGCCCAGCACGCTGTTGTGTAGATAGACACACAGTACAGTCCAAGTACGCTGTTGTGTAGATGGACACACGGTACAGTCCAAACCGAGCCCTTCCGTGTTTACACTCCATCTGCATGCAAGACGGTCCTTTGCAACAGCTAAGTGTGTGAGCATGCCCAGTACGCAGTGGTGTAGATACACACACAGTACAGTCCAAACTGAGCCCTTGCATATTGAGACCCTGTCTGCATGCAAGACGGCCCTGTGCAACTACGAAGTGTGCGAGTATGCCTAGTACGCCGTTGTGTAGATCGACACACAGTACAGTCCAAACGGATGTGTATTACCAGGCGTGTGGCCATGGCCAGTGACACCTTGTGTCGGTGATGTCCCTCTGTGCATGGGCATGGCCGTTGACATCCTGTATTGTCATGGTGGTCATCCAGGCAACAGATGTCCATACTCAACATCAGGATGGATGCTTGCCGAGTACACACTGGGCGACTATCTTGAAGGGTGTACTGTCTGTGGTGCATACCGTGTCTATGTATTGTTGTTGTAGTGCTCCGTACATCTTTAGTTTCCCCGATTACACCACTGCCGTGTGTTTGTGTATGTCTACTGTGGGACAGTAATATGTCTGATTGTACACTCTCTATACAATCCCTGCCAGCATCCTGGCCTTTGCGGTTGATGACACGTGCCTAGAAGAATGGCTCTGGAACTGCTGTGTTTAGTAATCTCAGTAGCACGTTTTGTAAATGCGTCATGCTGTAGTGTGATAGGGTAGTTAGGTGTATGTTCGACTCCCAGCCCTGCCAAGTGTGTGTGTGTGTGTGTGTGTGTGTGTGTGTGTGTGTGTGTGTGTGTGTGTGTGTGTATGCTCCTGTCCACCTGGGGACTCAAGTTATGCTTTTAGATGCCTCACACCACAGATATATCCTGCCGATGTCTTTGCCTTTGCGGATGTCGGCACGCGCCTAGAAGAATGCCTCTGGGACTGCTGTGTTTAGTAATCTCGGTAGCGCATTCTGTTAAAGAGTCTTGCTGCAGTGTGATAGGGTACTTAGGTGTATGTTCGACTCCCGCCCTGCCAAGTGTGTGTGTGTGTGTGTGTGTGTGTGTGTGTGTGTGTGTGTGTGTGTGTGTGTGTGTGTGTGTGTGCGCGCATGCTCTCGTCTGGCTGGGGACTCAAGTTATGCTTTTAGATGCCTCACACCACAGGTATATCCTGCCGACATCTTTGCCTTTGCGGATGATGACACGTGCCTAGAAGAATGCCTCTGGGGCTGCTGTGTTTAGTAGTGTCAGTAGCGCGTTCTGTTAATGCATCATACTGTAGTGTGATTGGGTAGTTAGGTGTATGTTCGACTCCCAGCCCTGCCAAGTGTGTGTGTGTGTGTGCGTGTGTGTGTGTGTGTGTGTGCGCATGCTGTCATCCGGCTGGGGACTCAAGTTATGCTGTTAGACGCCTCACACCACAGATATTTCCTGCCGACGTCTTTGCCTTTGCGGATGATGACACGCACCTAGAAAAATGCCTCTGGTACTGCTGTGTTTAGTAATCTCGGTAGCGCGTTCTGTAAATGCGTTATGCTGTGGTGTGATAGGGTAGGTAGGTGTATGTTCGACTCCCAGCCCTGCCAAATGTGTGTGTTTCCAGCTGCATGACAACAGTACATTTCTTTTACAGTATTCACTCACCATAACATCCGTGCGGCGTCTTTGCTTTTGATGCTGCTGTCTGCAGGCTAGACGTATGCCTGTGTGAATGCTGTGATCTACTAATCACGGTTGCGCATTCTGTAACTGCGTAATGCTGTTGTGTGGTACAATGGTTACGTTTGTGTTCTGCTTCCAACCCTGCCACGTGTGTTGTGTGTGTGTGTGTGTGTGTGTGTGTGTGTGTGTGTGTGTGTGTGTGTGTGTGTGTGTGTGTGTGTGTGTGTGTCTGTATTTATCTAGATATAGATATATATATATATATATATATATATATATGTATGTTGAGATTAACACTCTTGAATGTGCTACATTATATGTACATGATCACCTTGGATGTATGTACATGTGTTTTGGCTCTGTGATAGTGCACATACTGTGTGCTGTAGTGATGGTGGATTATACTTGTGTAGTGACCGCTTATTGTGTTGCTGGGTATTACAAGGGGCATTGGAAACAATGTTAGTTCAGCACCTATGCATGGTTGTATGCACATCTCGGTGGCAGTCAGCAGTGGTTATCACTTTGCAGGGGGAGTATGGCTCATATCCATATGTCGTAACTGACAATTCTATGCAACTCAGGTTAACATTACTGACTCACGTTTATCCACAGGTTGTGGTACAGATCCCAGGACTGTATGTGTATACAGTGACAGGTGCAGAACTGGGTTAGTGTTGGATGCATGGAGAGGTGTCCATAGCCAGTAATGCTGATCTCTACAGCCTGGCAGGTACAGTCTGTGACTGTCCCACAACCTCCTGTATATGGCTGACACCTGCTGTACTTGTGTATATGCAGATACACACACGTACCACAAACAGCTAGGGCTATCACATACACAATCCCATTGCATCACCATTGGGCCATGCAGTAACTGTTGTCCTACACACACACACACACACACACACACACACACACACACACACACACTTACGTGTAAACTGGATGGCTCAATGACATCTCTGGAATTGTAACACCACACCCTATGCATATGATGTCACCTGTGCCACCACCTGTGATGTGTAACACTGATGCAAGATCAGACTAACCTGGTGCTGATGCACACGGTGGCTTTATTCCACTGTATTGATGTTAGACTACTGTTAACACAAACTGAGATACTTCCAGGTGTATATCAGCAGGCATGATGCATTGCAGCTGTGACCATCAGCGTAGCAAAGTTTACAGCACTGTTAATTATGATGTTGTATTCTCCATCCATGTGCCATTTCACTGATGTGTGTAGTATTGGCAGCATGTGTGAGTGTGCAGTACGTGTGTGATGTGTGTAGTACACATATATACATAATTACAAACAAGTACACTGGCATACACGACATTACACGGGCTTCACCATTCGTACAGTAGCCTACTCATTCTTCAACACGCACACACAGGCTGACACGCGTGCACACATGCGTACTTGGGCTTACTGGTGTGCACAGATGTGGACACACTCTGGGCAGGTTTGCAGGTAACATCACTGGTATCCATGGCGTACACCGTCAGTCTCCTGACTTACCTAGGATACCTCATAACACACCTCTTCCACTGAGTACTGACAGCAAACATGTGACACTGCTCCGGTAAGAGTACAATGTTTTATACATACACAATGATGTTGTCACCTATCTTATACTCTACTCGTCCCCTTATCCCACACTACACTGTAGAGGCTTAGGCCCATATGGCATGACATGTTTTGCTTCACTATCCTCAGCCACACTTGCATCAGATTGTCTACAAATGCTTCGTTACATCTCAGGCAGAGTGCTTCCAGACATGACAACCAGTATGCAGTAGCCATGTTGTCTCCATCTTGCCATTCATCTGCATGGCATACTAACATCAAACTAAATCTACATTTTTATTGTATATTATACATATTTGACTTGTTTTGAAGCGCAGTGCGTTCCCGTGGCGTTGCGCTACACTTCCACACCTGAGATTGGGGGAGGACAACTACAGTTTTATTGATATCCAATGGACAATAATGCCACTGGCCTTAGATTTGGATATTGGCATGCTTCTTCCACTGTGTTCATACCGTATTTGCAGCTGTCATTGCTCCATTTAGCAACATGCAATACGTTAGTCGCCTATCATCCGGGTACATTTCTGCACATAACACTGCTCTTGCACGGATAGCTGACTGTTTCATGTATCACATGTTTGCATAGCTTTCACATACAACTGGGGTATGTTGCAAATGCCAATATTGTCTATGCAACGTTCGTGTTACGGGCAGTCTTACACGCCCCTACAGGAGTTTGCTGAATAGCTTGGCAGACATCTTTCCTTGCTGTACTCTCACTGTACTCGTACATGCCAGAGGCTTTGTGTATCATGGCCTAGGCTTTGCTTTATATTATGTCTATTTGTGGTGTGTGCATGGCTGTGGGTATGTCCCACTGCCATCATTTGTATAGGTGACAGCCCTATGGGTACTTCATGTAGACTGCTGTGTCATTTGACATGTCAGCACATACCGGCGGCCAATACTGAACTTCCTACTGCAGCGCTTTTCATACCTTCTGAGTTATGTTGCAGTCGACAATGCTGTCTCTTCAGACATGTATCTGTTTCTGATCATACCTCTCAACCTCCTAGAGCAACAATCTGGACAAAGCCTAAAATGATGGCGGGACATATAGGGGCGGATTTTAAATATTGCTCTTACAAACGTAGATAGTTTGCGGAATAATCGGTTTTGCAGTAGTATGACTTTTCTGAGGATTTGGAGTCTTAAACTCAACTGTTTGTCATTACTGAATGATATCAGTTCTTGGGTATTTGCCAGAAAGGTACAGATCTTAAGACAAACACACCAAACATATGGGGCATAACCCTGCACATTCTGTGTAAAACAGTTGCGAAGTATGTTTCTGATACAGGATATCAAATTTTTTACACCAATGTGCACAAAGTATGGATGCATTACAGGACAGATGCCATTACATTTATATTGCAGGACACACCCACCCAGAGGGTTGTATTCCTCACAGAGGCCAACAGGTGCTTATCCGCACTACTTATTTTATCATGTACCTTATGTGTATGCCGGTATTTGCTCTTTACGTCAGTGGCAGCGCTCACGTACGAGTATGGTGGACTGGACACTGTATCGGTGACACTGCATGACACCCTGAGGGACACCTGTCTTTTGAGTCTATTTTACCTTCCACATTGACTTTCACAGGGCATACGTTGTCATTAACATATGTCAAGGTACATGCTTTAGACTTGTACATGTTTTGTCATTTGTCCTGACGTCTTTCTTCTCATCTGTCCACCTAGTATCACTAGTTCTGTTCCTTTATTTAGGATAGGTTACCTTAATACCTCTCACCTGTACACATTATGGGTAAACGACCTGAGGTTTGACCTATGATCTTGTTACATTTGTCATAATATTGTGCATTTCTGGTAAATTACTGGCAAGGCATTACAGACTGTGCAGTTAGATGATAATGACTAACATTTCTATGTCATGATTAGTAACCCTCATAACATTCGTATTCCTGACTACACCAGTATTCTATCAACGTTCTGACGTTGTCTGGGGTATATCTAATATAGTCCCTATTTGTATTTCATGAACTATGCCTTAGTGCAGCTGTCTTATTCTGACAGTTTGGCAGGTATGGTTACCATCTTGGTCATACGCATGTCCATCCATGATAATCGCCTACATGACACTGATATAGGTCCCTGCATATTCCCACAATGGTTTACACAATATCCAGTAGATGGTTTGAACCGTTATTGAGAATATAGGCGTGTGCTATACCCACATCACTCCCATGGGGCGGACCTAATAAATCTGTGCCAACCAACACCTAGGCCCATTTCTGCATACCCATGATTCCCATACCTGACACCCCTCCACAGTACCCATTACACATGTTTAATGTGAGCGGTAATAAAGTGTGGAGACACTTGTAAGCACTCCCCACTCTCCGGATATCAGGTCGTACATCATACATTCTATCGACACGTGTTATTACCCTTGCACCTGCTACTGTTGCATGCACAGCTATATCATATTTGCAAGGGTCACTTCTTTTGCGTCAATGACAGTTGACACTACGTATGGATCAATTTTTGGGGTCCTGCAATGGACACCTATATTCATGTTTAAAGTGTAGAACTTGCCGGCCTGTCACACTGGTACTTTCAGGCCAATGGTTTGGAAAGCAGCGGTTTATTCACCTTTTGTGCATGTCTGTCTACCCATAATAGCTATACCGTGGCCTATTTATGTACATGTGTTATATCTACAGGGACATATGTTTGTTGTGTATACATATATACATGTACATTCCTCATTTCATAATTTGCTTTGGTTTACGTCTGTGGATTATGTGTATACACATATATCTATATCCATACCATACCTTTCAACTGTACAGATTGTCACAGAATGTACAGCTGTTTGCCTCTTATCTTCAGTCTGTTTTTCATAACCTTGTGTCTATCTGGCAATTTAGTGGCATTTCATTAAAGACTGACGTTGGGAAATAATGGCAAGCAGTTCAGGTTACGACTGCATACCCTTCAGAGAATCCATGCTACTGACACACCTGTTATTCTATCCACTTTCTATGTTTGTTCTGGCACATATCTGGGGATTGTCCCTATTTGTACCAGTAGTTTGCATGGCTTTGTCCGGTTTCATACTTTACGGGGTTAACAGGTTTGAGCCATGTATATATAACGTGGAGGAAACAGCATTCATTTGCTATGCTGTGAGCGGATCACACACGCAGGCGCACTTGCATATACATGTTGTGGGTTACATATGTTTAATAGATATGTGTGCTTACGTGGCCTTTCTACTTCTGAACATAACACTTACATATCTGTAGTCCGGTTTACGAACTGATGCAAAACACACGGTTCACCTTTACATATTTAAATGTGTGTACAGCACGAATGCATTCATTACACTTTAAAGGGATATGTGCAGTGGTCGTAGGTCAACCGGGACTGCATTCACATTGGACGGATGCCGGAAACAGTATTCTGTTGCTGTTCTGCCTCATTGATATACATACCCATAGTACTTAGCTGCATCAACATACACCTCACCACTTCACTTACAACACAGGCATCCATTCTCCTGCTGGGAAAAACGCGGTACTACATATTACACATTCCCTATTTTCTACGGCTGTGGACCCCAGCTGCATTGTTAATCACTCCAAGAATATGCAGAACACCAGGGCATATAGTCGTAACACATACAGGTCTCTGATTGTCAGGGTGTTCATGTAGTGATCTGGGTTTAGGCTTGTCCGCCTGGTGAACGGAACTTCCCTGGCCGAGTTCAAATGTCAGACGAAGCATATGGACAGGGAGTTTCTCACTATTATGAACATTTTACCTGTATTTATAGACACAGGTGTTTGGGCACCTGTCAGGAGCTTATTCTGTTGGCAGTACATATTATGGGTGGGGTTGTTACGGTCCATACTCCACGGTGAGGGGGGGGTTTCCCATTCACATTTGACTATTACCTGTATTCATTCATACATACGGGGATTATTATCTTGGACATGATGTGACTGCAGGTATGCAGTTGTACATTACACAAATGTGAAGGGTTGTTACTGTAAAAATGTATGGACCATACCTCTCAACCTCTTACAGCAACAAATCTGTGCAAACCCTACATGATGGGGAGAGTAAGAGGGACACATTTTAACTATTGTCCTTACAAGCTTAGAACGTTGATAGAATACTAGGTTTTGCATTATCATGACTCTTCTGCAGGATGTGGAGTCTTATACTTAATCCTTATTATTTCGTGACATCAATCCACAGCTATTTACTGGACAGATGTAAATTGTCGGAGGCACACAACAACAATATGAGCCAACACTCTGGTCATTCTGCGAATATCTGGACAGTTGAGTGGTATGGTACGGTCCTCTGAAATACGCTGTTGTGTTCTGGCACAGCAGTAGCTCAGCATTAAAGGCAGAAGTTGGAACGTGCTGGCAGACAGTTGAGTTTCAGACTTCATACTCCGGACATTAATGCCATTGTGCAAACTGTTATTCTATAATATTTTTATGCTTATCCACCCACATGGATATATTCCTGCTTGCACCTGATATAAATTCTAGGGATCTCACTCCTCTGAGCTCTCCATATTCCTGCTCCTCTCTACCCTCCAGCTTAACCAGACTTAGCTGACACTCACTTGACTCCAAGTATGTAACTGTTGTAAATATCTGTATTACCACTACAAAAATCTGGATTTGCACTGTCTTATTATGCACATTTTATGTATGTGTATTTCCTGACTGTATGAATTTTACTTTTGTATTTTACCTTTAACATTATGTAGCCTTTATTTCCTTGTATTGCTTGTGGAGCTTTTCTCCCTGGGCCTCCACTGTAACTGGGCACTTCTTGGCCCAGTGGACTTCCCGGGTACTCAAACTGCACATAAATGAATATATTCTAACAGCTATCTTTGCAAATTGTACCTGCTTTTGGACCTTTGTCTCACTTGTATTCAAGGCTCTGTCCAGATATTTAGCTCACACAGGTTGACAGGTATGATCGGTCATGCCTGCACACAGTAAGTATCCCTCACACTTCATCAGGGTTATCCTGTTAATGTCGGGTGTCTTCCTCACCCTTCTGCCGTTTGCCACTATGCGAATGTGTGCAATATATTCTCCCGCCTATTCGTGTCGGGACACGTGCGTCACGGGAAGGTGTTTTATCCTGGGTACTAGGTTATGCATGACCGCTCAGGTCTGGACAGTGTCTTGGACCTCTACTTCACGTTCTGACTTGTGTCCAGATATCTACAGGATTAGACATCTTGTCATCATACCCATTCTACTATTTACACAGGTTACTTATCCCGTAAGGGATATTCCAAAAATTGGACCAGTCCAAAACAAAACCGATATCGAAAAGTATTTTGGCTTTCTGAAAATGTGCATGGAGTTTAACATGCAGGGGATACATGGTTTGCAATCCTGACACTGCCTAGGGTGACAATACCTACTACATATGCGTAGGGGTCACTATGTGTAGCTGTGTCTGCAACGAACCAGTAGGCCAAGTACGGCTGGATTTGGTGGACGTTCTGTTACGGGGGTGGGTTGTGTGATGTGAAGGGTATGCTGGGTAGGCCATTATGCAGCCAGGTGTGTTGCATTTGTTATGGCCAGTTCCATCAGGACCAACCTGTGGGTATGTGACGGTGACATATCTATACATTTGTATTGCACATTTCCATATTCATATGTTTGTGGGATTGTGTTCTACACTATGGCCTGTTTGCTTGTCTTGCAGCTGTTTCTCCATGTGTTTGTGTTTCTGTCCACGTCACCCGCTGCCCCCGCCTACACCTCTGGTTCACCTTTTCTGCATACGACACAGTATCGCCTTTGCGGATTTTACCATTACCCATCCACCCCTCACATGAAAATTCCTCACACCCGATAGCTCACTACTTTGGTTGTTGGCCCATGACACGGCCTGAGTAGCACATTGACTACCCTACAGGTGTCGGGTACCTTTATGGTTGTGTGGACTACCCTGCCATGTTTGCTTTCCACGTGCTATACCTCACGCACATAGGTACACGCCCATAATTCACTTTCATTACTTGGTTGGTATACCCGGGTACTACCCGTTCGACTGTGTCACATACCAGTTTGGCTTCTACCGCTGACTTCTGGGTTTTGCAGACCTGTTGTACTCATTGGTAGGATGGCACCTTTTCCTATGTCCATGCTATTCCTTCCACATATCCGACTGTTGTGGACAATGCCTCCCCACAGTCTACGGTACTGTTTCCACCTTTTCAATTGGCCACAGTGTAACATTTGCGGTGAACACAGCACATTTTACATGCCGACACATACCCACGGTCAGTTCGGCAGATAGAACTTACAACTCTTGCCTATATATAAGCTTTAGTCTTGTAGCATTTTGGTGGCTTATTCTGTTTCTTATGACATTTATGTAATATACGTGTGGAGAACAACTGTTTAATGCAACTATTACATGATGTCTGAGGGATAATTATGTCCTATAATCTCTGGACGTTTGCCATGTTTACAAGTTTGTGTCAGGACACATCTGCCCACAGAGGTACTGTCGCTCGCAAAGTGGGACAGGTGGTATTCTTAGTCGACGGTACGGATCATACTGTTCCTTTCGGCCTACATGTGTCCTTATTGTTGTAGCTGTTTCTATGCTCCTGTTTCATTTACATGCGTATTCTATTCCCTATCACATTTGTTATGTGGAATACGGACATTCCTTTTGTATGTGACTATTACATCCCTTGTGGGATATGATTCGAGCATACGGTCACTACATATATCTGCATTTCTCCTCATGTATTTTGTTATGGACACATCTGCACAGCTATGTACCCTCCCTCACATTATGGGTCAGCTGGTGACCATCTCCATTGGGCTGGACGTACCTCCTGGCGGCGCCCTAACATATGATACATTTTACTTCCACATGGTATAGCTATCAACACTACGTTGGACTACGGGCACACGGTTTTCCTGTCATTTGTTCAAGGGTAGGGACCCGTTATTCACTTCTGTGCATTTGTGTTTGCTTCTTCATTTTCTGTTCGCAGGGACTATCTTGCATGCTTTGTATACGTTTCAGTCTCCACGGACACTGATAGGTGCGATTACTATTGCAGGCGGAATATAATATTCAGCAGTTTAGGTTGCTCATCGACAGCCGACATTGACACGCCTCCCTGCACAACTTCGATACGCCCCATGCACTCACGCACGTTTCCCATGCACGTGGCTGTGGTGGATGCGCGCCTTCATTACTATGCATATGGCGTGACTACTCCATATCTACACCGCACAGCCAGTGCAAGCCTTACGCCCGCCTTGCGCCGAGCTTCATGAATCCGAGGGAAAGGACACTCATTTCTCACAGCATAAATTTATAGGCAACTCACACCAGTAGTCTCCAAGCACAAACCCTGGAACCTCAGAGTGAATGAATATAAATAGATAAAATATGTCACAGTAGCAGTCATGTAAGAGTGTTGATTTATGCACCATATTTTGGATTATTGGTATAGATTATAGTAGTTGGCTGTGTAGCATATAGGGAATATATCCTGGCTGTGACCCAAATGACGTGTTATTCATTAGCAGCCCATTCAATGCAGGAACCAAGGAAAGAAATGACAGATTGCTTATCTTTTCCTGGGGTACTTGGAGGGAGTTGTGCTTTTTGGGGTGTTTATGTTATCAAGGCAATCCCTGGCAGAGACTCAAGACCTAGTAGGTGTCTTCTGCTTGTAAGAAAGCAGGGCTCATGTTTAAGCAATATTCCTATGCTAAACCCATTGGATGTCTATAGCATGAGTGCTATTCAGACATAAAAAAGGAAAAGCTAAGGAAAGTGTTAGGAAGACATTTTAGAAACTTCATGGTGTTTCACTTGGATTCCCTAATATCCTCTCTGCTTCCCAATAAGGTAGAAGTGGCTGCTTGCCAGCTTACAGTTACAGAGGAGGGGCTGGTGGACCTTGTTTTCAGATATAAACTAACCAGTCAAGGTAGGGGATCCAAACACATAGAAGATACACAATTGTGCAGCAGATAGCTGGCTGCCACAAAAAAATGAAAATATTTGGAATGCAAAGGTGACAAATTGGTGCTAATTATATCAAAAGGTTTTATATATTTAATTAGAAATGTGCAGTTATAAAGAAACTTAAACAATTGTGATGTTTTCTGTCTTAACAAAAGGCACTGTCTTCCAACCTGAGGTAATACAATTCTAAGTCAGTTTGCTGACGGTCCGGGAAACTCTGTACTACATACCTTTAATATTCACTTCACGTGCCCTGCTCTAACTATGCAAAGTACATCCATAGTTTGCATAAAAGGATGGTCTCAATATATCCGTATATAAGATGTTCAGTCTACTATATCAACTATTTAATTTATTTTGATTGCAGGGCAAATTAATATGCTACAGTAATACCAGACAGAATAAAATAATTTCAATATATTTTAATAACTTATAAGTGCTGTGACCTCGCAGTTGATTAAATTAATCTATGAGTAATACCCATAAAGAAAAAAAGACAATTTTAGTGCTCACTTTGTTTTTGCTCTTTACTCCAATATGACATATTTCTTTGCATTGGCATTAAACAAATCAGACTATATTGTTCACTTTTCTAGTAAGATATTAATAACTTGTAAAGGTTAGCATAAGAAGAGAGGTGCAAGAATCATGCTCAGGTTTCTAGATCAGTAATTTCAGATACAGTAGAATGCCAGTGAATCCAGAAGAGTATTGTCCCTTATACACATTGTCTATTCCTGGTTAAGTATTTTCCAGGTGTGGGTGTGTCAGATGCTTAAGTGTACAGTATTTGATGAAGGTGAAGTTAACATACCTATCTGGAGGTTGTAAAATGGTTTACAGGAAGAACATAGTTACCCTTTTATCTAGTCTGTTCCAATTACCAAGATTCTATTACAGTTTAGAAGCATATGTTGCATTGTTTCATAGTGTTTTTTCTGCATTATACTTGTTCTCAACCTTTACTGACAATTTTGCATGCTTTAAATACAATATAAAATCTCAGCATTTACTGACTCTGTATTTTACTCCTTACTGGTAACACTCTTTGGATTTATCTTCAAATATGTCACTGCTAAACATTTGATCTGGTCCCATGAAGTAGAAATAAAGTCCTTATTGTGCCCCAGGTGATCCATGTTCAAATAATGGAATGGGTGCTGGAGGGACTGAAGAAAGGGGGAGGATGGGAGTGGGCAGCCAGTGCCATCTCACCCATTGGGAGAGGGGTGGATCTGCCTTGGATCACTGCAATAGCAGCAATGAGGGCTTGGCAAGATCCATACTTCAGGCAGTACAATGCTTGTTCAGGAGGCTGCACAAGTGTGGAAACGTGCATGCACCTCCAGTAGGCAGCAGCTGAGGAGCTTATAAGGCTGCCATACAGTGGGAGGGGTTAGGGTATGGTCCCTGGCAACAGTATAATGCTGCACTAATATCCTCAGCCTCCTCACCAACCCCAGGATTTGGGTTAGATTCAGCCTGGGTGTGACTACCATGAGTATATAAGATCCCATGAATGAAGAGAGGAGCAGGTGACATCTGACAGTCTGCTGCAGGGAGGGGTAGCAAATGAAAGAATATAGCATAGAATGCCGGAAACCACTCCACAAACCCAAGAGACTATGGGTGAACAAAATACAAAATACAAAATTTTTAAAGGTTTATCACTTTCGTTCCTACAAGTATCAAGGTCCTACTCTCGCACTCTCATTCTGGTGAGTGCTCCACTTGGCTTCCTTTATCTTTTGAGTCTGCATAGTGGTTTCCAGTGTTTTGTGCTATGTTTTGTTTCATTTTGCACTGGTGTCATAGTTTTCTTTTCTGGTTAACTGAAAAAATATATCATAACATTGACTCATCACACTGGTATATAAATGTAAATTCATTCCACGCGCGCGCGCACACACACACACACACATATATATATTTTATATGTGTGTGTGTGTATATATATATATATATATATATATATATATATATATATATATATATATAATTAACCGCAGTCAAAAAAAATTGAACGAAGAGAAGAAATTTTAACTAAGAAATGAACTTTGTGACAATAACAGCATTCAAAAAATAGTAAATCACACCAACAACTCTTGTAATACTTTAACGGTTTCGTCTTATTTATTATCAAGACTTCTTCAGAAAGACATGGTTCATGACATGTCTTTCTGAAGAAGTCTTGATAATAAATAAGACGAAAGCACTAAAGTATTACAAGAGTTGTTGGTGTGATTTACTATTTTTTGAATGCTGTTATTGTCACAAAGTTCATTTCTTAAATATATATATATATATATATATTTATATGCAGGTATACTTATAATGATCAAAAGACACAAATGTTGACAGTCCACTATGCATGTACAAGGAAAATCTTCACCACATGCAAATGAAAAGTTTAAAAAAGAAAGACAAAAACATTGTTTTTTCAGAGTGGCAAGCCTTCTCTGTACCTGAACCTCCTTCCTATTATATATATATATATATATATATATATATATATATATATATATATATATATATATATATATATATATATATATATATATATATATATATATATATCAATGGCAAGATTGCACAATTCTAGGGAAAGGGACATATTCCCCAACCCTTGACATTGCAATCTTGTATACCTGTCGATCATCTGCTTTGTCAACCCAAATGTGTCAACCAAACAAATGTCAACAGTCAAGAGTTTTGACCAATGTAATATGTAGATCCTTGTATTCTGTTTTTTTTCTATTCTAAGTTTTATGTATTACTCATTCATACTTTTGTACTGTAACTTTATCACGTTGTTATATTTTTGTCATATCTTATCTGGACTTTTATAGTTATTAGTATATAAAAAAAACTGAGTTTACCATACTTAACTTGCTTCTGTCTCATTCTGTATATACTACTTTTTAATGAGGTTTAACCTGTTTTCCCAAATATCCTTGAAACAAATTTCTGTTATTTTTATTATACTAAATACACACCTGTGATGTATGCTATTTTATGAAGTAAATATTTTACCATGTAAACTTTTTTTTCAAAGTCATTGTAATCTGTTCTCTGCCACAGTAGTACACCTGTAGCTTTGTTGCCTCACAGCAAGAGGTTCTTCTATTCGATTCTTGGCTGGAGTGCCTTCTTTGTGGAGTCTGCATGTCCTCCCTGCAGTCATGTGACCTCTGAAAGACATGCGTGAATGGATGTGCCTTCGCTGAAGGTTGGGCGTCGGGCTGGCAACTCAGTACCATTAAAAAAAAATCGACTGCCAATCATTAGCGGACTGGAGTTCCGCTGTGGTGACCCCTAACTGGGAAAAGCCGAAAAGACAAACATCTGTTCTCTACCAATGAGTAAGAAAACTTGCTTAGTGATCTGGACAAATTTCCCTGTACATTACAAACACCACCTTGTGTGGTCCCCAAAATAGTCATTGTCTAGTGGTGGTAAATGGTTAACAGTAAGTGAGTAAGTAATTAAGTTGGTAAATAAATAAAAAAAAAACAGTCCATTCAAAGGACTACTTTGCAAACCCAAAATGGTATTTTAAACAGCACAACTATGTAAGTCATATGTTGTCTTGATGTCTTTTCTGTGGCAGAAACCTATTTTCGGCAGCTGGTATAGCAGATGAGCTGCTGATGAGGAGGGTTGTCCAATGATTTGTAGAGAGGTACACATACAAATGATGTGTGGAAACAGAGTGATATGATAAAGTAAGGTTTGCATTACAGGGGTCTAGGTAGTGCCTTTTGCTGAGTCGAAAGGATGACTGTATCTTAAAACTTAACTGTGGTTCCTTTAAATAAAAGAAAAGATGATAATCAATTTTTTATCAGAATTACCTTGCAGACTTTACTGCAGTCATTTCTGAGAAACATTTGTTATGAATGGTCTATATGCATCAAATAAAATATATTTGACAAACAACCTGGTGCTTTGAACTATATCTGAAACTTAAGGAGTAGTTTGAATATATTCAGTTATGCTACTAATCTTACATTAGTGATCATGATTTAGGGACATGAGACAGTTAGGACAACCATGTTGTACTGAAGTTAACTGTAGGGCAAGATTGTTATATTTAATGAAATGGATGTGCATTTAGTATTTAGTACATTACACACGGCACAGGGGAAATACATTGAGGTATGCAAGGCCAATGTAAATTATGTGCATGCCACCGTGATTGTTAAACAATTTATAACAACACACTGAAACATAAACTGGTACATTTTTAAGCTGGAAAAAGGGACAGTGAGTTTGTTGTTTCCTGGGTAGGATGCATGTGGGACCAACTATTTGATTAGTTTGCATGGGTGGAAACATGCTTAATCACTGTTACACTGCATTCTACATAGATTATGATTGAATCCCTGATCATAAACACCAAGAAATTCACCTTGGAAGAAAAGCTTGAGAGGTGAATTTTGGCATCCATGTCGAGAAAACAAAATAAAGGTTATGATCAGTAAGACCATATCATAATTCTTTGTGTGTATGGAAGTTCTTCTACACCATGTATTACCAGTTACACATACACGTATACACACACACACACACACACACACACACACACACACACACACACACACACACACACACACACACAGAAAAAAGTACAAAGCAAAGATGTTTTACTAACTTTCAATGGCTTTGAAAGCTGATAAAAAAACTTAGTGGTGTCAAATTGATAGTAGACAAAAATGAGGAATCCTTGAAAGCAGTTAAACACTTTGTTTTGCTCACAAGCTTTGCTGGTAAGTGTAGCAGAATAGCATTCTAATAGCTTTTAAAAGCTGTTTTTTCTCCTGCTGCTGTTCTTTACAGGACTGTGCTGTCTGCTGTCAATCCACATCATAAGACACAATATGAATAATCCCTAGAGGTACTTAACAAAAGCATGTTAAGGATTTTCCTGACATTTGTAGAATGCTTAAAAATCCTGTCTTTTTCCTGCATTTGAAGCATAATCTTGGTGTTCCCTCCACTACATTAATTGTGTATCATCAACCTGCACTTTATCACAGAGAGGTAACAGATGGACAGAATACATATTTTGATAATATAGGGAAAGTGTGGGTGTGACACAATGAGAGAACATGTCATTTCCTTGAACATTCTAAATATCGAGAGATACAATACCAACATCCAAAACGTCAAATCCAAAAATGTCACAGCATAGGAGTGTCCATGGAGGATTGAGGTACAGAGGGGATCGGGGAATAGGCCCTTTCCTCGCTATAGTGTGCTCTTGGAGCTGGTATATATAATTAGCAGGGTGTGGGTTTGTCCCCCTGCAAAGAGAAATAATTTTACTATTTTTGTTTTTCAATTTTAATTTTCAACATTTTGGATGTCAGTGTTGTATAACACAAGATTCAAACAATTCGAGGAAATTACATGAATCCTACAGTGAGACATAGTAGGTACAGTGCAACATAAATAAATGTCTAAACCAGTAATAAAATGTCAGCAAGATAAATAAATGTATATACCAGTAAGAAAATGCCAGGTTCTCTCAGGCTTTAATTGCTATAGTTATGGATAATTGGCCAACTAAATTCATCATCTGACCATTTGACCATTGCTGAGTAAAATGTATGACTCAGTATGGAGTCACAGAGTGAGACATACAATGTTTTGAAAACTGAAATATGCAACATGCTTTGTAATAGATGACAGTTATAAGGTACATGTAAATACCACACACACACACACACACACACACACACACACACACACACACACACACACACACACACACACACACAAACACAAACACACACACACAAACTAACTTACAGACACTAGGCACTTTTTTGCTTTAAGGTTCAGTCCATTAGTTTGGCACCAATCATCTGTCTGTGCCCTTCTGTAATATGTTAACATCATTGCAAGACTCTGTATGACTGTGTCCCATTGACAGTCATCTGGAAAGTTGGTAAGCCACCGCCAATCTACCTTTGCCTGGGCTTCAGATAAATAGTTTCCAAACAGTTGAGGGCCCGGCACATATCCTTGTCATATTCTACTGGTAAGTGGTCTAGTGGTGGAGGTGCAGTCCCTGACTTTGGCTATCCATCTAGCAGTGTATGGGTTAATTTCACAGATGGCAGATTTTCTCCATGATACCTGAATGGGGGATATTGTCAAAGGCCTTGGATAAATCATTATAGGTGGTATGTCCTGTTATCCCTCATCCAGGTCTTTAGGTTCAGTATCAAAAAAGTCCACTACATTTAATAGGCAAAATATACCCTTGACAATACCAAAATGGGTCAGGTCAAGTGTGTTGAAGGTCACCTATGTCTCTGTGGGTAAGGTCCATGCTGATTCCTTTCCTAGCCTTGCAGATGAGTCATTTTAGGCTTCTAGGTTAATAGTTCTAGTTCTGCTTGTTACCAGATTGATGTGCATTGTATATCACACATTTGATATTAAATTATGTAGTGTAGGTGATATATGTGTGAAAAAAGTACTGAGACACCAAGGTTGCAATGCTTGGGATGCTTGGGGGGAGGCAACACATGGCTGTATTGTAAATATGTGGCATATTGTTAGATAGGGCCTTCAGTTTGTTATGTTTCGCCACGTGATTTCATGTTATAGACAGAAAATGTCCAGTAAACAGCAGGAATACAAAATAATATTTTTTTCCATAGCATGGCAAGCAGTGGGTTTGCACAATGGTTGACAAAGTGTTTGTTCATGCGAGACACATATTTCCAATACTTTTCTGTAGTTAAGCATTTTGAAAATGTGAGCTGCATTTTTAGTACTGAGTTTATAAAACACACCTGTTGCTTAAATGACTCTGTGGCCTCAGGTGTAAATGCACTGATGAATTACTTTTTGAGCCCAGATGATACTGGGTTGGAATCCAGGTGTATCCAATACTTTTAACGACTTTTAAATAAACACTGATAATGTAATGACATGAATTCTTTATAGTATGTTTGTGCTGTGTATTGGTGTAAATCAGCAGGATTAAGTGGCATTGAGAGGAAGGAACCTCAGCATTGCACTGCCATTCACAGTCACTGCACATTTGGTGCATGATGCGCACCTCCGCACAAACACAAAGGCCAAAAAATGAATGAATCCATTGCTTTTTCCTGCTACTTATGTGTGTTGTGTGTGATTTTATTTTTTTTGACCAGATTAAAGATGGTAAAATGGGGTAGATAGGAAAGTGGTGATATTGGGAGCAGTCAGGGGAAAGAACGAAGGGAAAACAGTACAGGAATGTGCATGTGGGAGGTAGGAAAGAACCATAGCTATCTATATCCTTAACCGTGAATGAAAATATGTACAGAATACTAACTGAATTTGGACTGTCACCTCCACAAAGAGAGATGATAAGACAATCGTGTTGTACATTCAATTGGACTGAATCAAGTGTGTCAAGAAGACACTTGTGTGAAATGGAGAGCTGTGTATGGGACTTTTGTTTTGTGGTATAGGTGCCCAATTTCTTTTTTTAATTCAGTACGAGAGGACTGCTGGGTAAGGGACGTAGGTATGCCTGGGTCAGGTAAGTTGGGTAGATGAGTTAGCAAATGCAAACATACAAGACAAACAAGACAAGAGACAGGGATAGTGATGGACACAAAAGTTTGGGGGACACCATGATTGGGATGAGGGAGGAGGCATGCGGGCTCATGCCCATCAAGCTTGGAGACAGAATCGAGCCCTCACCAACTGCACTGTCACCACTGTCACCATACTCTGCTGGTGGTTGAAGTGCTTGACATCTCCTCCTCCTCCTCATCCTATGGACCATGAGGGAGAGCAGCCTCTCCATCCAATGTAGGCGTATGCCAATGATGCGAGGCATGACCCTACTTAACATCCCTGGCAACTCGCTGTGAGTGATGATATCCCCACCTCTGCCACTGCTCCCGGAGGGTACCACTATGCCAACTTCTTGGTCAGAACTACCTGAGGGTGCAGGTAGTGCAGAGGCAGCAGAGGCAGTGCTGGTGTTAGAGAGGAAGGTGCCAGATTTAGAGCAAAGAGGTAGAAGTAAAGCACCACAGCCAAAGGATGGAGCCAGTGGAGTGGGGACTGGCCTACCTTGTTGTGCCATGTAGCATTTAGTGATGCAGTACACATGGATGACATGAAGACATTTTGATGACACATAATAGAAAATTAAAAAAGAGAGAAAGGGTTGGGGTGAGAGATAAAAGAAATAACATTAGTACCATCATATGTGACATGCAAACATGCAATGCATTAATACAATTATACACCTCTTTTATATGAAGTATTACATTTAAGTATACTTCCAAACAGATGAACACTATACTACAGATTACTGAAAGTAATCCTTGAAATGTACATACATTGAACATATGAGTGTTCTAGTTATACAGATTACAGTTTACAGAAGGGCATTTGTGCCACTGGAATAGAGTTTTAATGCAATGTAAATTTTACTGAAGAAATAACAGTATTGTGTAGTTGCGAATTGTTGTATTTGAACCCATAACTTCTGACTACAGTATAATATTGGACTCTTGCAATTAGTTTGTGCTACAGACTAATGATTTTTATATTTGCTTTTACAGTTGTGATATGCATGCTCAATTTGATACAACTCTATAAAAGACCAAAAAAGCTAGCTTTAATGTTTAATACTACAATAACTCTTCTCTTCTGATGCATACATACCACTTGCTTCCCTCAGTCTCTCTAATTGAGCAACATGAGCTTGCCACTTAAACTCACACTCAGTGGCAGTTGGGAAAAGAACAGAAAAGAACAGAAGAACATTATGCAAACCAGCCTTGCCTATATTTAGCTTTGTGAGTCTTACAAGTGCTCTCTTAATGTCATACTAACACAGCTGTGAGATGTCCACAGTCGCAAATTCTTCCAACCAGCTGCTGAGCATTTCCCTTTTTCTCCTGTTTAGGTCATTAAAATGATGCCTAAATATACCAGTGGCACTGGATAGAGCCTGAGCCAAACTATTCCATGTCTCAGACTGTACTTGGAGCCAGAATAGTCCCCCTGCAGAAGCCTTTGGTGCTGGTGCTTTACCAGGAGTCCAATAAATATATTGGACTCCTGGACACCCCTCTATGCCCTAAACCCGGCACCTTCCCCTCTAACACCAGCAATGTCTACCAGCCAAACTACAGTAATGGAGAGTGATAGTTTCCCACCATAGGATCATATGCTCATAGGAAGTTACTAGGCTATTGGCCCTGAGGCCCTTATAAGCCTAACCAAGAGTGTAGCCCATGTATAGACAAATCAGCACCCAATATCCCTGTCCAGCAGGGCCAAGGGTGGAATCCCAAGGATGTATTTTCGATTTCCCATCCAGTTATTCAGGTTGTGCTTAAAAAGGTAAAGAGGTATTCTGCTTGACGTGGAGATGGAGTCTGTTCCACAGATGGGGGAGTCTCTGGGATACAGATCTGTCCTGCCAAGTCCTTTTGATGTCACAGACCAGGTTGAGGCCCTGTGTGAGCGTTACTCAAGTGGAGCTTGACTTGCGGATATCCCATCAAGGCAGGGTCTGAGATCACCTTGTATGCCAGGCAGCAGTCACCTCTGAGGAGTCTGTATGAAACAGAGTAGATGGATAGGGCTTTTAGCCTGTCTGTGTATGGTAAATTTTTGAGGCCCTGGATTCTCTTGGTGATGAGCCTCTGTGGTCTCTCCAGCTGGTGCATGTGCTTTGCAAGGTACATGCCAAATGGTGTGTTTGTTGTATTCAGTAATGGGCCTTATAAGGGAAGAATACAGGGATCTTATAACCTCCTTTTTCCTGGATGAGATGCCCTTACTTATGAGGTGGGCCATGTAGAAAGCTTTCTGTACAATGGAAGCAACATGGTGGTCAAAAGTCAGGTTGCTATCAATCTGGGTGCCCATATCCCTCACAACTGACTGCGTGCTTAGGACATTGTCATTAATGAGATAATTTGTGGGGATGTCACTCTCCCCAAAGGAGATAATGCATTCTTTTGTATTCTGCTTGAGGCAATGTTTCTGCCATCAGTCATTTGTTTGGGTGAGACCCTCTTGGAGGATGCCCACATCACTAGGGGAATTTATGACAGCACCCAGCTTGCAATCATCTGCAAACTTGATCAGCCATAGCCCGCTGGATTTGCCCTGAACCTCAGAGAAGTATATCCCAAATAACACAGGCCCCAAGACCGAACCCTGGGATACGCCACTGGATACGGGTCTACTGCTTGAGGTGGCTTTCTCTATTCTGACTAGGGGAGTTCTATCAGTGAACCAGTTAGCTACCCATCTGGTAACATATGGATTGATGTCTAGTTGAGAGAGTTTATCTATTATGCCCGAGTGGGGAATATGTCAAAGGCTTTGGCCAGGTCATGGTAGGTGGTGTTCACTGTTTTCTCCTCATCCATGGCTTTGGTGATGTCTCAAAAAAGTCAACCAACTTTAAAAGACATGACATCCCCTTGACAAAGCCAAACTGTGTGGGATGGAGGTTGCCAATGTCCTTGTTAATGAAGTCCATGATAATCCATTCCATGGCCTTGCAGATCAGGCTAGTTAGGCTGATGGGTCAGTAATTTCCCAGATCAGTGGATGCTCCACCTTTGTGTAAAGGGATAACAGTGGCTATCCTCCACTCAGCTGGGACAAGGCCAGTACTCAAGATTTGGCTGAATAGGGCACCTAATTATGCTGCATGTTCCTGCCTGAGATCATGTAGGATACAGCCTGGGATGTTATCGGGTCCTATGGAGGCTGTATTTTTTGCATTTGACAAAACAGTGATGACCTGATCCCTAGATATAAGGGGAAGGGGGCAGGTACTGAGAATGTCCTGATTTACTGATGGGGGGCAGAGGGGTGACCTTTTCACTGAATCTGTCAGCCAGCAAGTTTGCTGTATCTACAGCATTTGTATAAACAGTGTCCTTAACCACTAGTTCTAAACAGATCTGGGTGCTACCTTTGAGATTACAGACATATGTGAAGAAGGCCTTATGATTGTCTCTAGTAGATGTGGCCAATTTGGACTCGAAGTTTGCTTTGGAGAATTTCACTAGTGCTCTTATTTGCTTGTTTAGGCTAAGGAGAGATTGCTTCCAATTGGGCACCTGCTCCTTCTTGGTCCTGGACAACATTTTTTTTTCTTTTGTTATAGAGTTTATTTATTGCAGATGTTTACTCTTCCTTGTGGAGGATGATCTAGCCCTGTCAGGTATTCCTGATTCCATACATCTATATAAATGTCTGTATAGTAATGCATCTGGCATATGGTGGAGTCTGACCCCTGACAGACAACTAACTGTGACTTTCTCCTTATCCAGCCTGGTGAGAGGCACATCTGTGTGTCTCACAATGGAGCCTCCTGTGACTAATATGTTGGGTTTATGGTTAAGCCTTAGTGGTTGTGAGACACGGGTGTGTGAACTATGTATGGTATGTTGTGTGGAGGGCTGTAGAGATTGCATGTGTTTTTGTCTCAGAGGTTTTTGCTTCGAAAGTCTCCTTTGTTTGAGTATGTTTTTGTCAAGGACCTATGCATATATTTGGGTTTGTGTTGTGTAGGTGTGGGTGGCATTTGAGGAGTAGTGATTGTGTTGACAACCTTCTCAGTGCCAGATATACTGGCTTGTGAGAGAGATAGCATGGACTCTGCATTCCTAATGTAGTTGCATCTCTCACAAATTGTATTACTAGGTGGTAGTAGTAGGTGGTTGTGTACATAAGGAAGTTGCTACACTGTCTCAGGATGCCCATATCAAACAGACTGGCAGGAGAAACTGTAAGAAATTATCCATCCATATTTCTCAGAATTGAGAGAGAAGGCCAGGGAGAGCTAAGGGGTAAGCCTTAAGTCCAAGCGCTTAAACCAAAACTAAGAGCTTAGAATAACAAAATTTAAACAAGCTACAAACAAACAGTAACATATGCAACAGAAAATATGCAATTGAACACATCAGAGAACAAGCTGCAGCAAGTAGCAGAAAAAGCAAGATTCAGTAATGGAGCAGGAGGAAGAAACACAAATACAGTAAAAGAAGGTGAATAAAGTGTTTTTTTTGTATTTGTTAGTAAAGTGGAAAGGGAGAGAGTAGGAACAGAAGAATATTCAAGGTTATGGAACTAAGGGGTTTCACCTTCCCAAATGATCTCTGTATTAGGTACAATAAGCTAATTAGATGGGACTGGGAGGATTGTCCCTTATCAAATTTACAGTAGGGATGGGTAACAGGAAAAAAAACACAAACTTTTAGAACACAACAGCAGTTGGCTGGGAGGAAAACAAAAATTCAACCAGAGATCAGCAAATTTATAAATGGAGACGCAGAAAAGTAAATTATTCAGTCAAACATATAAATAAAAACAGTGCATTAAACTAGTGCAGAACTGTTACACAAATACATAAAAAACAATGCAGTACTGATAAGCAAATAAATACAACCAGTGCAATGCTGTTAAGAAACACTGAACAGTTAAAGTGCAAAAAATATACTTATGTAGCTCTGTAATTCAAATTGTTTAAGAAGCACTCTCCATCAGGCACAAATAGAGCTCTAGCAGGATAAGCAGAAATTCACTCAAATGTAATATGTTTATATCAGCAAGTTAAAAGACCCTTCCAAAGCCACATCCTGAGACAAACAGATAACACAGGAGCTGTTTGACTACTTTTTCCTCTCTGGACTGAGTACACCATAAACTCACAGTAGGGGCAGGCAACAGCAAAAGCCACTAACGTTAAGAACACAACAGCAGTTGGGTGGGGGAAAACAAAAATTCAACCTGATATCAGCAAATATATAAACGGAGACACAGAAAAGTAAATAATACAGTCAAACAAATAAATAAAAACAGTTCAGTAAACTGTTATTGCACAAACCCAGGCAACAATGGCAAACACTTTTGCATGATATTAAGCAGAGAACAGGAGTGTCAAGCAGGGAGGAATTAAATAATTACAATTTAAAGTTTAATCTGACACTTGGCCTTGGTTTAAGAGGTGTCTACTGATGTAGCCTGGAAATATATTGCTTGCAAATATACAGCTCTGTCTTACCGCTCTGTGTTTGTTGCTCATTCTTCTCTTATCTGACCAGGAATCTGACACATACAATCTGTAAGCCCTTCTATATCATTGGCCTTAAAATGTGTGAGAATATTAAATGGCAATAATATCATATACAGTAGCCAACAAATGAAGGGGAGGTTGGATGTTAATGAACAGAACCTGTGAATAGTTTGCTTCTTACTTAGATTTCCAACCTTGCATCTAACACTTTGTAAGTCTAACACCACGAACACAGGAACTGCTGTTCAGCACAAATACAAGAAAACCACACAGCGAAAGCCAGATAAGCAAATTTATTTCTCTAGCGCCTCGGCCACAATAAGCCTTCAAGGAGTAATACATATCATTATCCAAAACTTTATATATTCCCAGCTCCCTCAATAAAACAATTATCAATTTAACAATTATCAATTAAACAATTAAAATATTTGTAGAAACAAATTTTCACGTGACATCCATTAATTCATATAACACATTTCCAGCAACATTCTGCATTTAAACCCTTTGGAGTTAATGTATCGAATTTCAAAATAAACATTGTTTCTTTTCTTAAAAGCTTTAATCTACACGTTTGTTCATCTAAATATTTCATATCTACCCGTTCTAAAATAGTAGCTTTTAGGTTTTCTGTACTTCCATCATGATATTTATTAAAATGAAGAGCCAAAGGGCTCTCCATTTTATTTACCCTTATGTCTCTCAAATGTTCTAATAGGCGTGTTTTAAACATTCTCTTTGTTTGCCCAATATAAGATATATTACAAGTACATTTGATAGCATAAATAACTCCCTCTGTACGACAATTAAATACTCAATTTGATTCAAATCTAATATTATTTATATATAAAAAAGAATTCACAATATATGAACATCCAATACATTTGCCACATGGCTTAGTACCCTTCATATGGATCTGCTGATTTAACCAAACCCCTGGTCTTTGAAATTTAGAATACACAACCATATCCTTGATACTTCTTCCTCTCTTATATGAAAAAGTTAATTTCTTTAGTGTCAATTTATCTAATTCTTTAAAACTTTTTAAAAAATTCCCAAAAGTGAGAAATATAATATTTAATATTGTCACTTAATATTTTATATTTAGAAACAAAAAATAAGTTATCTGATTTATCATCCTTACTAACATTATTCCTATTTAGCACTTTCTTATTTTTATACCTAACATTTAATATATTCTGTTCACTTCTATTAATAATATTTTCATCAAATTTTCTAGTTTTAAACATCAATTTTGTAAGTTCTAATTCTTTTCTAAATATCCAGTCTTCGTTACAGAGTCTGGAGATTCTCAAAAATTCTCCAAAGGGTAAAGACTCCAAAGTATGTTTAGGATGACAACTATTTCCCATCACAAAATTATTTACTACTCCAAATTTCCTATGTATACTAGTGCTAATATTTTTACCTATAACTCCCAACAAATTAATATCCAAGAAAGAAACTCGATTGCCAACTTGTAAACCATCAAAATGTATACCAAACCTATTTATCTGAATGTCTTCTACTAAGTTGGATACCAAGTCCCTACCACCATCACATAAAAAAAATAAATCATCTATGTATCTATAATATGATTTTACATATTTTTTAAAAAATATTTTACTATAGATACATTCCTTTTCAGCCAACCCCATAAATATATTTGCATACATGGGTGCAAAAGGAGCACCCATGGCAGTACCTTGTATTTGATGATAAATTTGATTTTCAAAATAGAAAAAATTATTCTCCAAGCAGAATTGAACTAAATCTAACACATAATGAGTTAAAGGGCTATTCCCCATACAATGTAATAAAGCTTCTAAACCAAATAGATGTTTAATATCGGTGTAAAGACTTCATACATCCAAAGTTATCCAGTACATATTTTTAGTCCACTTAATATGCCTATTTTTTTTTCTAAAAAATCAAAAGAGTCTCTAATATATGAAGGAAGTAACATAACTTCCTTTAATAATACACCATGCAAAATAACTCCTAAATTATGTAATAAATAGTTACTAGCAGACACTATAGGATGGCCTGGTGGGTTCATACTACTCTTGTGTAATTTAGGCAGACAATAGAAAAAGGCCGGACTTGTTTCTTTAACCAACAATTTATTGTTCACATCTTTCTCTAACCAGTAATCCAATCTTGGACCCTTACGAATCAATAATGTAATTATTTTTAGCTTGTTCAATTACACTAACATTAACCTTTTTATATATTGTTTCATCACCCAAAAGATCCATACACATTTTTAAGTATTGCGTATAATGAAGTATCACTATTTTATTGCCCATGTCCGAAGGTTTAATTACAAGCTCTCTTTGTGTAGCAAAATCAGACAAAGATAGCCATTCCTGTTTGGACAAATTATGCTCTATTTGTTTAGAATTAAAGTTTGTAAATAACATTTCCATTTCAAACTGTAACATAGTAAAAGACTTTTTTAAACCCTCATGTGTAAATGGTGGCATAAACTTGCTAAGTACAATCTACTGCCGTAGTATCAATTAAACAATAAGCATTCAGATTACTTTCACATGAAACAAAAGAATCAGATAAATCTGTATCAGAGATATAATTTTCAACACTAGAAATTTCATTGTACTCTAACTCATCAACAACATTATTAACAAACTGATATTCAAAATAAAACCACAAATGCAACTTCCTAATAAATTTATACATTTCTATGTTGCATTCATGTAACTTTGGAATGACAGTGGGTACAAATTTCAAGCCACAATTCAAAGCACTCAATAAATATTCATTTACAGAGTAGCCTGAAATGTTTACAATGTTACTGCATACATGAAAAGCATCAGTACAATCTAGTTCTCTTATTACCCCGCCATTGTTTATATTGTCCATTTCTCTGTTGTTCGCGGTCTGAATATCCTCTCTTCTGTGGATGATTATTGGCCCCTTCACCACGAAAATTATCATACAGATAGCGTTCATTCATAGGAGATGGTAAAGGTGGAAATTGATGGGAATTATCATTATTGTTTTCCCGTCTTTCACCATCTTGATTAAACGCTTCTATGCTGTTACTACTATATAGTCTCTCTCTCAAAACATCTGCCCCCCCATTTAGGCGAACTTTGGAGCGTGACCTATCATTCGTTGGTTTGAAAAAAGCCGTTCCCCTTTCAAAATCACGAATATCTCTGTTAATCTTGTACATCTTTTGTTCCAACAATTTCTTTTCATAAATATTAAGTTTATCCTGAATATCACGCAAACAAGACTCCAACGAGCCCTTTCTAGCACAGTCATTAGGTTAGTACACACAGTGGAAATTTCCTTCTTAATCTCAGATAACTTAATAACGTCTCTTATTTTCTTTCTTGGATATTAATTTGTTGGGAGTTATAGTTAAAAATATTAGCACTAGTATACATAGGAAATTTGGAGTAGTAAATAATTTTGTGATGGGAAATAGTTGTCATCCTAAACATACTTTGGAGTCTTTACCCTTTGGAGAATTTTTAAGAATCTCCAGACTCTGTAACGAAGACTGGATATTTAGAAAAGAATTAGAACTTATAAAATTGATGTTTAAAACTAGAAAATTTGATGAAAATATTATTAATAGAAGTGAAAAGAATATATTAAATGTTAGGTACAAAAATAAGAAAGTGCTAAATAGGAATAATGTTAGTAAGGATGATAAAGCAGATAATTTATTTTTTGTTTCTAAATATAATATATTAAGTGACAATATTAAATATTATATTTCTCACTTTTGGGAATTTTTAAAAAGTTTTAAAGAATTAGATAAACTGACACTAAAGAAATTAATTTTTTCATATAAGAGAGGAAGAAGTATCAAGGATATGGTTGTGTATACTAAATTTCAAAGACCAGGGGTTTGGTTAAATCAGCAGATCCATATGAAGGGTACTAAGCCATGTGGCAAATGTATTGGATGTTCATATATTGTGAATTCGTTTTTATATTTAAATAATATTAGATTTGAATCAAATGGAGTATTTATTTGTCGTACAGAGGGAGTTATTTATGCTATCAAATGTACTTCTAATATGTTTTATATTGGGCAAACAGAGAATGTTTAAAACACACCTATTAGAACATCTGAGAGACATAAGGGTAAATAAAATGGAGAGCCCTTTGGCTCTTCATTTTAATAAATATCATGATGGAAGTACAGAAAACGTAAAAGCTACTGTTTTAGAACAGGTAGATATGAAATATTTAGATGAAGAAATGTGTAGATTAAAGCTTTTAAGAAAAGAAACAACTTTGTAAGTCTAACCTGATACATCCACTAGATGTAGGTCAGCCTGCAGTGCTGATGTGTTTTTCTTCTCCCAACTAGTAATCATTCACAGTTGCAATCATTTAACAATAAACAGAGAAGGAGTGCTTGCACAATGTTTACATCTATAACATGGAGCCAATTATTTGGGATTCAGCAATTCTAATGAGTTCACACCTGATTTCCATCTTCACCATGCTAACAGCCCTGAATCTACACCATAAAAAGACAACCCTATTTTTATGTGGAGAACACAGAAATGAGGCTATTACATTAGGATATATATGCACAGACGATTACTGAACTTGAGAAGGTATGCTTGCTTTTTGTTAGCTGCATACTGCATATGCTGGAAAGTAATTAAGAAGATCTGAAGCAAAGGCTGTTACACTTTTATCTTTATGCATAAGTAAAGGTGTACTGATGCCATGAGCAAGTTTGTCAAAGCATTTCACAGGTATACATGGCTGGCAATACCTTAAAATAGAATATTCTATGTTAAATCTGTAGACATGTTTAAGGGGCAGTTCATTTGATAGCACTTTTAGCATTTCAAAGTTGGTTTGTTAGTAAATGTGTCATTTGCCTGTTCTTTTGTGTGTGGGGGGTCAAAACTGTATTTTTGTTATGGTACAAACAAGGATACATTGCTATTACTACTCTCCTTTTTTGCATCCAGCCTGTTGTTCATATTTCAAATCTCTAAACTGTTTTATGTTTCTACAGTGGGTAATGCTGAAATGCTGCCTTTTCTGTTTTATCTGGGAACAGTTATTTTGTAGTTATGTGATACTTATGTGTATTATTATTCAGTTGTCTTTAGGACACCTAGGATTATGTCACCCAGTCATCTCAATCATCGAAGATCACCCTCACTGATGCTGAAAATTGGGTATTTGTCTATGCTTTTAGGCAAGATGGTACCTTACTGCTTTAAAGGAGATGGGGAGAAATGTCATGCAGAATGCAGATTTGGCAGCAGATTATTGATGATGTTAATGCTGCTGGTGGCCATGACAGGATATATGAGCAGGTGCACCATAGGGCCACTGACATGATGTCATCTGCATGGAGGAGAGCAGTTGCAGTGGGCCATGATCAGATGGGTTTGGAGGGACAGCTACAGAGCTACCACTAACTCCAAATTTAGAGTTCCTTTCCACTGTCAAGGATCCAGACAGCTACCAGGAAAGTGCAGAACAGCATGTCCTTGACATTGGTTTTAATGTTTAAGGGAAAGCAAGTATGTTCCAGTAAGAGCTTCCAGGTAGGCTTTTGAATCTCAGTTGTTGAATAATGTTGTATAGTAAAACAATTTAAATCAATACATTACTTCTGCTTCACAAGAGATTTGTTTTGGGGGGGGATTAACAATTGCTACAGTTAACACATTCTGATTAATTAGGTTAGGTTGGAGTTGTCATCCAAGTTCTTGTTGAAAGTATATTTAATAGACATATAAAGGGGTAAAAGTATTTCCTCTGTGTTAGTGTTAATTGCGAGGATATTGTTCTTACCTTTTGCTTAACTTCTTCTAGGACCATTTGGCATGCAGAGCATACACTCATCTGGAGATGGTAAGCAAAACATTTGTATGTCAGTACTGATGAGCAATTCAAAGAAATATTTTACTGTGTGATGTTGAAGTCAGGACTGTTGTGTGTATTGCTGTCCTGTCTAATAGTGGCAGCACTGTTATTTGGTTAGCATACATTGGAGTATAGTAGTTTAGGTATTAATTATTCATGTGTTTGTTGCTTATTATCACATGTGATCCTGACAGTGGACATGAGGGACTTCTATCACCTGATGTGAGAGTATCAGCAGACTCTTATGATGATGGTAGCTAACCAGAGGCATAGTCAGGGGGGTACAGAGGTTGAATATGATACTGAGGTTGACATACAGCCATCCCCTGAAATTCCATCGGACATAGCCAGATAGGGCTATGCCTACCCATTCCAGCGAGCCCTCAGATATTGGACAGGTGGAGAGTGAGACAATTGATCAGGGAAGTGTGGTTACTGTAGCTTCAGTGCCTGTTGACTCTCTCCATAGCCAAAGTGTCAGTGTGGTGGCATGCAGGAGAGTTTTAAGGATGCTCGGAGAAGGCCTGCTGTCCATCCTCCACCTGATCCAGGTGTCTCTTCCCATGCCACTCAGTATATGTTTAGGGCTGTCATGGAGGCACAGACAAGTTCCCATAGGTGCTGAAAAGAAATGCTTTGGGTTGTAGCTATGGCACAGGCTGGCATGTGTCACTGTCTCCACCATGTTGCTGATTCAATGGATCTGATTATTGACATGTTGGAATGAGGCGTGTCTGTGATGGAATGAGTGGTGTCTGTGATGGAACTTCTCCTGGGAAGGGGACAGCATCCTCATGAGTGTAGGTCAGCCACATTATTTACTGTTAGCTAATGTGGCTATGACCTATTGCACTCCCATAGTGCAGTACTTTCACTGCTTCATCAGTAGATGAGCTGTCCACACCCAAATGTGGCAGGCTATGGGGTCATGGGCCTGAGCATACTTATGAAGGGAGTTCATCCAACAGACATCAGTCCTGTTCAGGTAGCAGCAATGCATCTAACAGTGGGTGTGGACATCCCACTGCAACTCCTGGCAGAGCCAGTTCTCATGGTTGGGGATGACAACAATGAACTGCCACTTCTATCATGCACAGCTCACACCTTTCCAACATACCAAGCCATAGAGCTAGCACAGAACTTGGCTTTGTTCATGCAGACACTCACACACCAATTTCAACTGGAGAACCCCCACAGACACACACACACACACACACACACACACACACACACACACACACACACACACACACACACACAACAGTTAGATTATTCAGCCATGCAGCTTAAAACTCATTTTGTCTGACTGGCCATTTTTTGATTTATCCAAATGTCTGCCTGCTTCTCTTTCGTACTCATACGCACTCAACAACCTTTTGTGTCAGCTTCGGCTTCTTGCCTCCCTACACAACACTCTGTGCAAGTAATGATAACTGTGCCATATCTGCATTTGTGATGTTGAACTGGTAATTGTACCTTTGACTTGTATTGGTCATAGAAAGTTAGATAGCAACTTTATTTGAATGATCTTGTGAGGGTTGTGAGGTCTGAAACTGAAATATGTATCATTACTTTCTAACTTCTCTCTTTAATGAGTTTCCAGTATAAACATATGGTGCTAAACTGAGGGCATGCAGTGAGTGACCATTAGTACTTTTGAGAGCTATGACTGTGTGAATCTTTTATGCCTGAGGCCTACTACTTAATAATGGACACAAATAAGTCAAATAAGTCTCTGCTGTTACATGTTATGGTCATTTTTGTACAAATCCCCCACCTTTTACTTGTTTAGACTACCAAGTAACAAAATGCAAGGATATGCCAGTCATTTATATCATTACACAATGCTTTTCAGGTTCAACACTTGCCTTCTAAATCCAGCAGTTGCAGCAGATTTATTTCAAGGCTAACTCTATCTAATGCTAGGAGTACACAGCCAATTCATGGGGAGGTAAAGGTTGAGAGTTGCCTGGTATCAATGTTACTATATGTATGTGCATTGGAGGAAGTTTTTAGGCCCTTAGCTGGTGACTGAGTGTGCTATGTGTTGTCTCTTAGTCAATGCAAGGGCATACTGAACATTCCTATTTCTGCCTGTACGCTGGTGGTTCCCCCTCTGACTCATCATCTGTGTGTGGCTATAGTGACCTTGGCATTGGTGGTTGAATGTGTGGTCATTCTCCTTGTTAATCCTGCTGAAGCTCAGGATGATGCTGTGTAGCATGGCACATACTGTGCATATTTCAGTACATCTGTGGGTTGTACTGGTGGGCTCCCTCAGATGTATCTAGGCACCAGAACCATGACTTCAGCAGCCCAAACACATGCTCTATGATATTTCTGGTTTGAGCATGTGCCACATTATGGCGTTTTTTCAGCAGGTGTGTGTGCATTTCTGATGGGTGTTATCAGCCATGGTCACAGTGCATAACCTGCATCTCCCAGTAAATTACTCTGTTGGATATCCACCCTAGTGAACATCTGATACAGTTGAGAGGTATGCCAAATATATGAGTCATGGTAACTGCCAAGGTTGCCAGCACAGCCATTCAAGATGATTCCCTTGACATTACACATGACTTGGCAGTTAATGGAGTGGAAGCCCTTTCTAGTTATGTAGAGCCTTCCGTGTTCCCTGGGTGGTGCCTTAATTTCTATATGTGTGCAATCTATGGCACCCAGTACTTCAAGGTACTGTGCTACAGGGTAGAACTCCTGCACATTTCTGTCCCCATGCTTAGGAGTACGGAGAAAATATACATGGTCCCTGGTTTGTTGGAGAATAACATTCAGGAACTGATGGAGGATCCTGGATGCTGATGCTTGTGACACCCCAGCATGTCCTCTGTTGGTCTCTGAAAGGTACCTGTAGTTACAAATACCCTTATCTCCACTGGTATGGGTTCACCTTGGTTGGCCCTGAGGATGGCAGAGGTTGCAGATTTCCTGTAGTGTGTATCTATCCATCCTGTAGTGCTCTACAATTTCCACATCATGTATGTTGTGATAAGTTACCTGGGGTCTGAAAACTCTTTTCTTTCTTGGCTTTGGTCTCTTAGGAGCAGCAGCAGCATAGACTTCAGCATGTTGCACATACACATGAATTAAAGCAACAGCAGCCCCTAACATTGTTTCTGTGTAAACTCCATTCCTTGACTGTATTTCAATAGGTTTTGGAATTTGCAGGGAAAAACAGCACTGAGTCTACACGGTTGCTTTACAGCTTGTTGAATAGCTTCTCCTTCTTGGATTGGTTGATTAGCATGCAATTCAGCTGCGTATCATGTAATTTGCATGCCACTGTGTTTACCTTGTGGTTGCAGTGGTGCACAGCTCTATACACTGTATAGAGGCATTTACTGAATCCAAAATGGTGCACTAGTGTGACATGCACATGGTGTAAACGGACCATGTAGACTTTATTGAATCTGGCTGGCAGACATTGCAATACCAACTGATGTAGTATTCACATATTTCCTTTTCAAGAAACACAGATAACTCCTACCAGCACTTTTCCCAAATAGTTTTTTCTTTAGCTTACTGGAGATTCTACCTGGCTTGTAACCTCATTTCTTTGATGTTCCCTGAGTTTGTGTCAGCCTCTACCTGATTCTTTCTGTGCAGGCCCTAAGGCCTCAATGCCTCTTCTGACTTTAATACATTTTCTCTCTCACACTCTCTCTATCCTTTTGGTGAAGGCCCACTAAACTCTCTTTATAGCTGTTGGTTCCCTTGTGAGAGTTCTTCCTGTCTGTCTTCTAAGTTCTTTTCTTCTGCTGTGGAAAGCTTCACTTTTAAAGAAGGAAGGCCTCTTCCTTCATTCTGAAACAACTCTCTCTAGCTCTGAGGCTCTGTTATAGCATTTCTTCTGCACACTTTGATGGCCCAAGTCCTCCCTGTAGATGTTGCTGCTTAACAAAATACATCACATAACACCGCCAATTCAGATATGGTGTATGAGCACTACTGACATGTCCAACATAGTGAGCCCACAGTTTACATTTCAAAGGGGTATATTCCTTTCGAGCAATGCTGTGGGTATGAAAATCCCACTAGTTGTAATTTCCAGTAAAAAATGGCCAACTTGTCTGTCCTCCAATTTTAATTAGCACTGTGAGATATAAATCAATGGTTAGATATAGAGTCAGCCAGAGGGAAATAAGTGCAAGTGAACACATGCATACATTGATAGTGCCAAGACAGATATTGTTGCTCAGCAGTGTTTTTTAAAATCCTCAGTACAATGTTCACTATCATCATTTATTGCATAAATCATACTAGTTTTTAACAGATAGCTCCTCTGCTTATTAACACATATGTAATAAAAGTGAGATAATTATCAAGTCCGTTGAAGAGTCATAGCTTCCTCAAGCACACAGTAAATACATCTAGTACAAATGCAATGCACAAAAGCAACTGATGCATCCCTGTTAAAGTGATGGCAGATTTTAACAAATCATAGCACTTTACAGAGTGAAGACAGTGATGGGATAACCAAGTCTTTCATTTTGCTTGTATACAAAAATGATCTCATGATGCCAACAAATCCATAAGTTGTATCACTATGTTTAATGTGAATAGCAGCAGATGCATAGTGTAGAAAGTTATACCTCTCCCTGAATGTCTTTCTCTCTCTCTCTTTCTTTGTTTTTGTCTGGTTCGGTGAACTAGTATTCGCGAAAGTGCACTTTCACATAAATGGCCTCATACTTCTGTTTTTGAAAGAAAGAGCTTTCAATAAACAGGAGTAGACCCATATTATATATGTGTGTGTGTATATATATATATATATATATATATATATATATATATATATATTTATATATGTGTGTGTGTATATATATATATATATATATATATATATATATATATATATATATATATATATATATATATATATATATATATCGAACTGTCTAATCACCGACACTCTTCGACACCAAACCATCGACGGCCATATAATTAGCAACTGTAACGGGGGGAGGGGGGCTTGTGTCAGTGTTCCATGTTTCAACATCAATGCAACAACATTATGGACATTAGCATAGTGATCATTTGATATTTATCTGTCTATATATGTCAATATATATTTAAATACTCATTTTCTCTTATGCTTGTTTCTCAAAATTATTACAGTGTTTCTAATTCCCCCTGATAATAATGTAAAGTTCTGTTTATATTCATAATCTCTGACCCTTTTTAAACCTTTCTTCAACATTTTTGTATTTGCATGTATTCTCTTGGTATACTTGTATATTAATTTTGTAATGAAGGACATTTACTATCTGATTGTCAGACACATTTTTTATATTCCCTTTTTGTTTTCTTTTTAACTGCATATAATTTACTTATCAATCACTAAGTGATCAATTTCTGTTCTAATTCTAATTGATGCCTTGTTATTAGTAATTTTTTTTTTCAGAGAGGTGCTACATGGTTGATTTACTCATAAACCAATAAGTGAATCAGGAAGCGATTTTGGTTGACCAAAAAGTTTATGAACCTTTTCTGGCAGTTTGCTGTAGTCTAGTGCTGGACTGCATGGCAATCGGAATTAAGGACATATCACTATTCCCTACTGATGTGCAGTCTGGAGAGCACCCTTTTGATCTGTGCTACATTTCTTTATTAAATCATTCTTTATAGACATAGTTCTGCTTTATCTAACTTACAAATTAGTTTGCACAAATTCCTTTTTGACTCATCCTGCAGTTCTTGGCTACACCACACATTTCTGTTAGCATCCCTTCTTCCATTCTTCCTATGCATAGAAAATTTATTTTGTTGCCAAGTGCTTCCATAACATTGTTTTAAAAATAAGTCTTAACGATTTCTTTTTTTATCTTCCATGTTACTTCCTTTTACCTTTTATGTATATTGAAAATATATGCAAATGATAAATCATCTCATTCTGTTCACACTTCTTTTTCTCTTCTCTGCTTTCATTCTTTTTTTCTTCTTTGCTTAGAAACTGGATTCTTTTTATTACTAATTTTTATAATATATATGGTCAGCCCCGTAGCCCATTGTCTTCTTTGGTTCAATTTTTACTACATTCTTTTCTGTTTTCAAAATCTCCTACCTGCCCATATATAACAAAGGTATGTTGTTTGTCATAAACAAACTTGGCCTCTCTGCTAAATATAAACTTACTTGCCAGTCTAAGGTTGTCTGTCATACTTCTGAAATCTCTGCTATATGTATAGTTTATGGATTCATATTATATGATTAAAGGAGTACAACAGCAAATCTCACTTCATCAATGCAAGAGTATTGAATGTGCCAGTCATCGAAAGCCAACAGCAGTGAATCTCACCACATTGAATAGCAATAGTTGGCCAACAGTTGTATGTAAGTTGTAAAGAATATATATCTATCTGTATCTATCTATCTATCTATATGTTGTTTCTTTCGGCTTTTCCCGGTTAGGGGTTGCCACTGTGGAACTCCGGTCTGCTAATGATTGGCAGAAGATTTTTACATGCCGAGTTGCCAGCCCTGATGCACAACCTTCAACAAAGGTATGCCCCTTCATGCATGCCTCCATACAGCAGATGCTTTAGCTGAGAATCGAACGGGACGTCTTACTGTGAGGCGACAACGCTACTGCAGCACCACATATATATATATATATATATATATATATATATATATATATATATATATACACACACACACACGGATCTACCTTACAAGCTCGACACTTCACAAGATCGACATTTAGAACGACAAGACCACAAAAACGACGTCTTACTGTGAGGCGACAACGCTACTGCAGCACCACATATATATGTATATATATATATATATATATATATACACACATGGATCTACCTTACAAGCTCGACACTTCACAAGATCGACATTTAGAACGACAAGACCACAAAAACGAAACCGCAAAAACACGAAAGTTCACATGTCCGACATACCACAATCCCGACAGTTAACAAAACAAAAAGTTCACTGTTCCACACAACACAAGCACACCAACAACCTAAAAACCTACACTACACCTTACACACAACTATCTGTGCACTAACCTTAACCCAAACCCTAACCCTAAGGTCCATCACTATCGCACACTTACCTTACCCGCACCCTAACCCTAACTCACTTAATCCGTCCCTAACCCTCAAGTCCCTCACTATCGCACACTTACCTTACTCGCACCCTAACCCTCAAGTCCCTCACTATCGTACGCTTACCTTACCCGCACCGTAACCCTAAGTCCCTCACTATTACACACTCACCTTACCCGCACCCTAACCCTAAATCCATCACTATCGGATACTTACCGAGTCGCACTCACACGTTTCCCATGCCAGTGTTTTCGCTGTCGGGATTACAAATTGTCGGTTATCTGCTCCGTCGGTCTTGTGGTCTCATCATTCTAAATGTCGATCTTGTGACGTGTCGAACTTGTAAGGTAGATCTGTATATATATATATATATATATATATATATATATATATATATATATATATATATATATATATATATATATGTGTGTGTGTGTGTGTATACATATATATATATATATATATATATATATATATATATATATATATATATATATATATATATATATATATATATGTGTGTGTGTGTGTGTGTGTGTGTGTGTGTGTGTGTGTATACATATATATATATATATATATATATATATATATATATATATATATATATATATATATATATATATATATATATATATATATATATATATGTGTGTGTGTGTGTCTGTGTGTGTGTGTGTGTGTGTGTGTATATACATATCTATATATCTATATCTATATTTTTTTTTTTTTTTTTTTTTTGCTCCCATCATGTTATTCATACCAAAAGTACTTCAAGGACAGAATGGCACCCATAAGGAGTCTTCAAACACACACACAGCAGTTTTTAATAAATCCAATAAGAAAAAAACATGAATTACAACTTCAAAATATGGTAAGCGCTTTTGTTCTGGCATTAACACTATAAAGGAATTTCATCAGATAAACGTAAAACATGTCATAAGCTATTTAAATAGCTTGTAGCCAATCATCACACATAAATAATTAATATTCAATTAGAAACAATTAATATGCAGTTAAAACACACCCTTGTTGTTACCCGCTATGTGATTTTGGCTTGATTCATACCAAAAGTAACAAGTAACATGCTAACATCACAGCTGTTGGCCAGCTATTGCTTTTTGATGTGGTGAGATTCACTGATGTTTGCTTTTGATGATTGGGACATGCCTCAATGAAATGAGGTTCACTGTTTTAATCTTTCGATCATATGATGTGAATCCATAATTTATTACATCACCTAGTATCAGATTGATTAGATTTTGAAAAACATGCATTAATATACTTAATATACTTAATGATAAGTCTTAGCAGCTCCTGCTAATCTTTTCTTTTAATGTCCCCTACTATTACCTCAATGTCTTCTATCCTTATCTTCTATTTTTTCTTTAATTCATGTTTTCTGTGGCTACATTTTCTTTTCTTGTTTAGCTCATTGATTTAAAGTAACGCATTCTTTCTCAGTTTCCTTGATCAGCTCTTTCACTTTTTCTGTCTCATTTCTCATTGTTTTACTTTTTTACTTTCCTTCTTCTATGTCTTTCTCCTAGTAGTCTTTGATCTTGGTCCCAGGTCCTTGAGGAGTACTGCCTGGAAGACAGAGGTTTAAACATTTTGTAGCTTGCACAGCTTGTTGCTCATTCTCAATCTCGATATAAGCTTGGGCAATGTGTGGAGGTGATGCTGGGAGTGACTAGAGCTGCTACACCTGACCTGATCTTGTATTCATGTTCGAGCAAGATAAGTGCAGCCACTGTGGTGAGGGAGTAGGAGGGGGTGGGAATGCAGATTAGGGTTTCAGGCCATGATCAGGTAGAAGATTTAGGTTTAGGGAGAAGGGGGATGATTTATGATTAGGTGCTTAGGGATTGGGAAGGGAGTTTAGAGACAGGGAACAAGAGTGGAGTTGTAGGGTTAGGGAGTGGAAGGTGAGTTTAGTGATAGCGAAGGGCAGGAGAATTTTAGGTTCAGTCAACAGGAAGGAGTGTTTGGGGTTAAGGAATCATTGTGGGCTTATGACTGGGGGACTGGAAATTTATGTTTAGGGAGGAATCAGGAACTTCAGAGTTAGGAATGAGGACAGGAGAAGAGTTTTGGGTTTAGGGAGTGATTGGCAACTTTAGGATTACTGAGGAAAAGTAAAATTTTAAATTTAGGGAGCAATCAGGGGTTTTAGATTTACGAGGAAGTGGAGTCTTAGGGTTAGTAGGACTCAGTTTTGGAACCCAATTTGAATTTTAAGGTTAGAATTAGGGCTCTGGTAGGGCGATACAACTTAATAGGACTGGGTGCTAGAAGGCTAATTAATTAAATAAGATTGGCAAGTGGGAGTTAGGGCATTTGCCTTTTAGAGCAAGCACATAAGCATTTTTAGCAGACTCATTCAGTCTTATAGCTTTCTCTGTTCGACTTTCTTTTCTGCCTTCCCTAGCTCTTCTAATCTTTATTAACTTTCTCCAACCATATTTATTTATTTTATGTCATCTGTTTCCATAATTCCATTTTTTATGCTAGTCTTCTATCTAATGTAAGATTTCAGTACTATTTTTCTGAACTTCTTCTCTTTCTTTTTCCTTTTTAAAAATTTTAGTTCTTATAATATCTCTGCACTGTACTAATGCACGTTCTCTGTTTCTCTGCTGTAACTACTGACAGCTCTAAAATTAATTTCTGAGCTACAAAGGAATTTTCTGTTCTTTATTCTTTTAATACACCTTTTGATAGTTATACTTCTCCATTAAAACCATCCTTAACCCAGTTTGCCAATTTCCCAGGCTATGTTGATTGTAAGAAATTCCCTTATTTCCTTAAATGTTCTACTCTTTTATTTATTACTGAGTAGGTATCTCTTAAAACAATTACTTTCAAGACAGAATTATATGAAATTACTGTTCCAATTACTGCTGTTTATCAAAGTTTTCTCCTTTGAATTGAGCTTATAATAAATGGAGGCTTGACATTTCTTCCTTTCTGAAATCTGTCTTTTTTATGTTTTAGGCTGTGATCACATCAAATTTAATTTATGATTTACCTTCTGATCACATGACATTTTTACTTATTGCTTGTATTCCTACTCAAATATTTCTAAGATTGTCTTTCTTGTATATGTCTTTTGTTGTATGACATATATTTACATTTGTTTTTCCTTTGCCCTTTCTGCTTTCTTCCTTTTAGACTTGTTGCTGTCTTCTCATTATATTTTCAGTCACACTGTTCCTATCTTCTGTATTTCTGATGCTGTTACCAGTGAAACTCTCTTGCTGCCTGCTGTCTCCTTCCCAGTAATAACTTTTTATTTTGTCATGTTTTCATTCCTCAGCAGTTGTCATGTTATTGGTCCTATTTCTGTCTACAAGTTGGTATTCCTAACTCATTATATTAATGCAACAATTTTGTACAGATAACTATCTTTAACACACTCTGAGATGTCTTGTCACTGAATATAAAAAGGCTCTTTTTTCTTTGCTTTCTTTAGTGCACTCAAAAATCTTCATGCATTCTGCTAGGATAGTAATCCCAAAGGTTTTTTTTTTCATGACTCACTTTTTAAATTGCTGTCTTTTCCTTTTACTTAACAAGCATGGACAAGCAAGCAGATTAACCAGTAACACAATTATATGTTATGGTTAGGCAGGCTACTGGATAGAATCTCAAAAGCATTGAAGATATAAATATATTTGCCTGTTATTTAAAATATAGCAAATTCAGATACATTATAAAAGGCAGAATTACTCCATTACTTTACAGTGAAGATGTTTTCTCTTACTACTAGATATTCTATTTACAGATGTGATCTGCCTGTTATGGACAAGCCAAAACTGATTATGCCCAGCAGCAAATGCTAGCCAAGAAGGAGAATATATAGACAGAGAAAAACTCATAATTTTGATAATCAGGAAATCTTTGATAGGGTCAGAGAGGGCAGGAATATTGTAAGTGTCTTAGTGAGCATCTATGGTCCCCACATGGGTACTGGGATTGAGGCATGGTCTTCCTATCTCTGTGGATATTAAGACATGTACAGCCTCACTTTACTTGCCATGGGGACCTTCCACAGATAGATGAGGGACATGGATATTTCCTAGGCTTCTCCCTAGAAGATACTTCAGCAGTTCTTGGATGTATTCTTGGCACATGTAGATCAATACATCTGTTTCCCAGTGTCATTTCAAGACCAAGCCTAAACTATGCATCTCTGCTTTGAGGTGGCCCATTTCGCTGAGGTGCCTGATGCGATAGATTGCACCCATGTTACAATTAGAACCCCATATGGTCCATGGAGGAGTGATACCACAAAAGGAAAGGCTAACATTCCATCAGCTGCCAGGTACTGTGTGATGCTTGAGGGGGTATCACCAATGCATCTACCCTGCATCCTGGTAGTGCACATGATTCCCATATTGGGTACATTAGCTAACTCTACAGCCTCTTTCTGCATGGCAGAATGCCCAGTGGTCATCTTGTTGGTAAGTAGAAATATATTTTTTCTTTTTATCATTTAAGTAGTTATTCATAGCAAAATGTATTGCTTAATACTATATCGTATTCCTTTGTTTGACCCATCTTTTTTTATTCTTTCTTTTAGATGATGCAGGATATACACAGTAGCCATGGCTCATGGCATCAGTGAGGAATCCTAGTAGAGCTGTGGAAGATAATTTTAATACAGTCCAATCCCAAACTCTTATTGTTATAACAGTATTTGGAATGCTGAAAGCCTGATGAGTCTGAGGGAGCTCTTCGGTATGACCCAGCTTCTGCATACAAGATGTTTACTTCTATTGCATTCTGCACACCATGATTTTGGGCCAGTCTGGAGGTGAAGTAACCCATGCTGTTACTGCATCTTAGTACAGTACCAGTACTGCTATGATTAATGAATTGCAAATCTTGATAATCTTCTGTGATACAGTCATTCCCTTGAATTTAGAAGCTGTAGTCCTTATCTGGTTTCAAAGGGATATGTGTAGGAGATCCCCTACAGTAATACTATATTGCAGAAGGTATACATAAAGAAATTATTCTTTCCTAACGTTCAAGTGTAATATTCCAAAAATATAGCAACAGCAAAGCACAGAAGCAGTAGCAAGTGTAAGTAACATAAAAATTGATGATTTCCTTAATGCTTTTACCAACCATACAAATTAAATTTGATTGTATTGATTAAAAAAAAAACATGTAGATGGCAAAGTATTTTTCGTAAAACCAAACTTGCCAGTAATAGCAGTGCCAGATTTAATGCCACTGCTTGTCAACTCCATTTTATTAGGGTGATGTTACACCCAAGAAGGAGTGATTCTAAATCTATGAATCATAACCCTGCTGATACTTTGTTTATTCTGGTACTGGCACTTCTGATGACGGCTGCACCCTTGAAAGCATGAGTTTGCACTCAGAGGTACTCTGAGAAGGAGAACAAACTTATGATCCTTTTTCCAATGAATTTGTGCCTGGGTAATATTGAATCCTGAATAGGAGATTTGGACTGGTAAAAGACTGATATCTGGAAAGAGTTGGGTGAGCACCTGTCAACCCTGACAGGGATCACCCACTCTGTCTTCCATTGCCAACACAGGTATGATGACATACTTACCAACTGAAAAGCTTGCTGAGTGTGTAGGCCAGGTAATGGTGAAAAGGCCAGAGTTGTACAGTAAGTATTTTTAAATGACATTAAACATAAGTTTAAATTTAAACTATAAAAGTGTTGGATAAATGGAGGGATATGCTAGAAGAAATATGTATGTCTAAGTGCAGATATGTATCTATATGTAGTTATAATACATAAGAAACATAAACATATATATGTGTGTGTGTGTGTGTGTGTGTGTGTGTGTGTGTGTGTGTGTGTGTGTGTGTGTGTCTGCGTGTGTGTGTATACAAAGCTGCATCTGTATACAAATATTTAATGTTTATGTGATGATATACTTTTTGTATAAATACAAATATATATTCATTAGTATATAAATATATATAAGTATTCATATGTATGTCTATAAACTACTTATGTACATCTGCATTATTAATCTGCATGATTACACTTATAATTACATTTTATGTATATAAATGTATGTATTTATTTATTTATTGCATTTGTTTACCGGGAAAGTCCACTGGGCCTGAGAAGAGCCCATTTTCATTGGAGGCCCAGGGAGAAAAGCTCCACATTTAATTACATACAAATAAAACGTTGCACAATAAATACAATATATATATATATATATATATATATATATATATATATATATATATATCTATATGGTTCTACCTCACATAAACGAAACACCAAAACACCGACAACGCAATCACCGAAACCACATAACCGACAGTACAAAAACACGAAATTCCACATGCCCAACAACGAAATAACCGACGGTACACAAACACGAAACCTCATACACTTCACACACCACAATCAACAAACAAAACACATTCCCCATTCAAAAACCACATACACAACACAAGCACACCAAAATCCTTACAAACCCACACTAAACCTCACATACACAACTACCTACAACCCTAACCCTAAGGTCCGTCACTACCGCACACTTACCTGACCCGCTCTAACCCTAACTCACTTATCCCCCTAACCCAAACACAATCACTACACACTTACCTGACCCGCTCCCTAACCCTAACTCACTTATCCCGCCCTAACCCAAACACAATCACTACGACACTTACCTGACCCGCTCCCTAACCCTAACTCACTTAACTCACCCCTATCCACACTTACCTTACTCGCACCCTAACGTCCGTCACTACCGCATACTTACACAGCCTTTTCCCATTTTGGCATCCTCGGCGTCGGTGCTTTCATCCGTCGGGTCGGTCTTCTGCTTGTCGATCTTCTAGGTCCTGTCGCGTCGGTCTTCTGCGCTGTCGATCTTCTGGGGCTCGCGATTTCCCTGTCGATGTTCCGGCGTGTCGTTGAAGTGAGGTAGAACCATATATATATATATATATATATATATATATATATATATATATATATATATAGATAGCACATCAAATAAAGAATGTCAAGGTAAAGTAATGTGATAATAACGTTGAATCAGTTGATAATGACAATAGAGGGTTATTTAATACTCTAGTGGCTGTAAGAATAGAAAAGTTTTTATTTATAAGTAATATTATTAGCAGAGAGAAGAGTTTAGGATAAAGGGTGAGAGAGGGAGATAGGAGGCTAAGGTGGGGATAGCAGAAGGTAAAGTGACAGCAGAAGGAAATGGTTTGACAGAGTATGAACAGAGTAAGAATTATAAGAGAAGGTGTGGTTATGGGTTGTTAGTAGGGGTGCAGGTGCATATCCAGTGTGAGGAGATATGCAATTTAAGGGATTTTTTAAAGATAGTGAAATTGCTGATAGCCCTGAGTGAGGCAGGGAGGTTATTCCATAGCTTGGAGACAGTAAAAGAATAAAGCATGCAGCCAGCTGTGAGCTGTGGTATATCACTATTCAATAGCATTTTGTTTTCTGAACTTAGGAGTCGCTTAGGATGCTACATGGTCAGAATGTGGGAGAGGGATGGGCAGACTGCTAGGTCATAAATAAGTTTATGGGCAGTAGTTAGTTGCAGGTAAGTGAGGTGATGGGGGAACTCGAGCCAATTTAGTTGGCGTAGTGAGGAACAGCGGTGGGAGAGGTATTTAGCATTTGTAGCAAATTTGGCAACTTTGTTGTAGCATGAGTTGAGTTTTACATTTAGAGAAGATTGAATGTTGGTGAGGATGGTGGCACCATATAGGATAGTTGGAAGCGGGAATGATGAGGCAAGAGCCTTTTTTGCAGAGTAGCCGAAAAAGTAATTGTGCCTGTAAAGAGCTCCCAGGTTTTTGATGGGTGTTTTTGATGTTATTATAGATATGAAGCTCAAAGATTAAGTTGTTGTCAATGATGACACCGAGCAATTTGGTACTGTGAATGACACCAATAGCAGTACTATTTTGTGACTTGACAGATAATTCAGACATCTCAATTTGGCTTGATTGTTTTGGGGGTAAATATTAGCAGTTTAGTTTTACTGGGATTAAGGGCGAGATAGTTTTGTGACATCCATTATTCAGTTGAGGTAAATGCTTCTTGGGTAAGTCTCTGTAATGTAGAGGCAGATTTAGAAGAGCAGATTATAGTAGAGTCATCTGCGTATTGGATAATGGTACTATGGGTGAGAGAAGTGTGGAAATCATTTATGAATATACTGAATAATAGATCCTGGGGGTACTCCTGTATTAGCATTGATGAAAGGGGAGGAGGAATTCTGCCAGATGGTAGATTGTTGCCTATTGCAGAGATAGTTGTGGAACCAATGAAGGGTGGGGAGGATGCCAAAGTTGGAGAGTTTAGTAAGCAGATGTCAGTGGGAAATTGTTTTGAATGCTTTTGATAGATAAAGAAAGACTGCAGAGACTATGAATCCAGCATCCCAAGCTCTGTTTACTGTATCCAGGAAGGAAATGAGGACAGTATTGGTGCTATAGCCTGGCCTAAAGCCATGTTGAATGGAGGAAATGAGTTGATGATTAACCAGATGACTAAGGAGCTGGGTGTGAATACATTTCTCAAGTATTTTTGAGATGGGGAAAGGATAGTGATAGGTCAGAAGTTAGAGATGTCTGAGTTGTTCCCTCATTTATGAAGTGGGAGAACATATGCCTTTTTCCAGATATCAGGTATACTTGATTCCTGAATGGACCTATCGATAAGAATGCTGATGGGATATGCTATTCAGGAGGCTGATAATTGTAAGAATTTTGCAGGTAGGTTATCAGGGCCATTGGTGCATGGTTTTAGTTTCTGAAGAAGCTTTTGTATAGTAGAGGTAGGTATGGGTGAGAGTGTGAAAGTGGGTATTATGGTAGATGGTGTATGTACTAGTGTAGGGTTTAATGGGTCTATGGTGATGGGTGGGAAGGTGGTAGTAAGTTTAATGATGGTGTCGATGCAACAAGAATTAGAGTGAGGCTAATTCAGAGGGTGTATTTTCAGGGTTAGGGCATGGATTATCGTTAGTTCCAGGATGGAGTAGGGAGTTGATTGCTCCCCAAATTACTTGGGGTTATGTTCATGCTGGTTTTGGGGGGTTTGGAAATATTCTTTTTTGTTTTTGAGTATTAATCATTTGGTCTGGTTTCAAAGGTGTTTATATTGAGTGAGACTGGAAGGGGATTTGTTTTTTAACCAGCATTTCCAGACTTTGTCCCTAGAGGACATAATTAACTTTGTGGATTTGGCAAGCCATTTAGCTTGCTTAGCCTTGACTCTTTTTAGGCGGAGAGGGGCAAGATTATTTAGGACTCTAAAAAATGTGAAATTGAATAATTCCACACCATCATTAAGTGAGAGAAGTCTTAGACAATTCCAATTAATTGTATGCAAGATGTCATTAAAGGTATTTGGACAGAAATGGGATAAAACTCGAGTGTGTCTATATCAGTGTATATTTGGTATAGAGGAGGGTTTACGTATTATGAATGCTGGAGAGTGGTCACTTATACTATGTGGGAGTGTTCCAGAGGTGGTAATCTTATCTTAAGAAACCATTATCCAATCCAGGATTGAACCTTTGCTATTATTTCTGTCAGGCCTAGTAATATCAGAGATTAGTTGAGTATAGATATGAAGGTTGATATCTGAGGAAGGGGTGTTCTTAGAGAAGTCTATCCAATTAATGTTAACATCACCAAAGATGATTCATTTTTATATTGTTGGTAGTCCAGGCAAGAATGTCATCAAGACTAGGAATATTGTTGCCTGGGGTAATGCATATGACAAGATACAAATACATTTACTTTCATTTAGTTTTAAGAAGGTAATAAGTAACTCTGCAGTGGAGAAAAAGGGAATAGGCTTTGAGTATGGAATCGCTGTGAAGGTACTTGGATATAATAAGGCAATGCCTCTGCCTTTTTTGTTAAGTATATCTGATCTAAGGCATGAATAGTTTCGGGGAAGAAATTCAGTATCCTTTATGTATGGTTTTAGTCAGGTTTCAGTTATGGCTTTGAAGTCTGGTTTATACTGACTTAACCAAGCTTGCAGAAGGTGGATTTTATTTTTTATACATTGAATGCTGATGGTGGTGAAATTTAGGGACTTTGTAGTGTTAGGGGCATTTTGAGAGGGGGGAGAAGAAGGCCCAGGGTTAGAGTGTATATCACCACAGTGAACTAGGCTAGGATGAGTAAAAAAGTTTTAGGATGGAGCTTCTTTTTGTAAAACAGTTATAGTCAGTGTTACTAGGATGCTTATGGTGTGGAGAGAGGATATTTATTTTTTTTTTGTAAAATTATATCTGTGGCATACAGACTAGAGCAGATTGCAGAGTAGCTGGAGGGGGTAATATTGTATGTGGCTGTAGTAGATGTGGGTTTGGGAGTTATGTAGGTTGAGTGAAGTGATGAGAGTGTTAGAAGGAGAGATAGGTAAATAGTCAAAGCAAGGAGAAAAATGTTGAGTAAGGGAGGCATTACTGTGGGGAGTGTAGTGTAGTATTGTAGTATATGTATGTGTGTGGTGAGTTTTTATGATAGTAGATTGGGTTTGTAAGTGAAGTATGGGTAGGAGTTTTGAGATTGTGCTAGTGATATGAAGGTGGAGTGTTATGGTATAATGCAGGCATGGAAGGTGGGAAAGATGTAAGTAAAAGTTATGGAGATGGGGTGAGGGTATTGGATATATGGTTGTATGGAGTAGCAGGGAAGGTGGAGTATGTAGGGGAAATGTCAGGTGTATGGCCTGTTTAAGTGAGAGTGTGGAAACTGGGTGGTGTATGGGGAGGAGGAGCAGGATTGGAGGATGGCTGGGGAGGTGGGGCAGGGATAAGTATAAATGTAATTGAAATAGAGGTGGGTGGGAATGGGGGTAGGGGAGCAGAGTGAGCCTGAGCAAAGTGAGGGTGAACAGAATGGGGCTCAGCTGTAACAGAGGCAAGATTGCTGAAAAATACAATCAGAAAACAGTACTTGGATTGTAAATGTAAGGTAAGTATATATTTCTTTGGGTAGGAAAAAAAGGGGAAAACAAGTGTAAAGGTCGACACAAAGTTGTAGTAAGGAACTAAGCTCCCGTGTGGACAAGGGCTGTTAGATAGTAAGCAATGGACCTGACCGGGATTATGCAGTTAAATAGTTTAGTTCTCTTCACCTTTACTGTAATATTGCCTTTCTGTTTAAGTAGAGTAGAATAGAGGTTGATTTGCTTGTGGTACACTGCCATCTAGTAGCAAGATAAGGGAATCATGTCTGACTGACTAAAACATGAATGGGAAAGAATGGTAGGGGATAGTCCATGAAAGTGTGCAAGCCAGTAAAAGCAATAATAAATAACAGAAAATACAGTGAAGAATTTATAGAGAAACTGTAGGATAACACCTACACTTAAATGATTTTGGAAAAGCTCATCCTTGTTGACTGGAGGGAGGATTTCTTGGGTCCAAGGAAGTTGAGATGCAGTAGTAGGAAAGGAGAGGTAGCCCGTTTCATTACAGATGTCTGTCTGAGCTGAAAAATAAGAAGAGAACGTGAAAACAACTGGTAAGAGAGAGTATAAGAGTAAACGGAGCAGAAAACAAGAATGAGGGCATATAAACTGGTCAGACACAGTACAGGAATGCAAGGGAAGCAGAAGAAAGCGCTAGTACTAGAGCAAGATGGTCATAGAGGAAAGAGTAGGGTAGGAGTAAAATGGTTCAGTAGGAGGGCAAAGAAGGGTATGCTAGACAGACAAAATGCCATAGAGAAGTAGGAAGGAGGGGGAGAACAAGAGAGCTAGTGGAAAAGGCCAGGCAGCAGTCAGATAGTCAAGCATGTACTCCTACACATTATCACTGTCAGTTCAGCATTACAACAAGTTGTTTTCCATGCACCTTCCCACGCTGTTACAAATGCATAAAAAGGTCAGAAGGAGAGTAAAATAATGTATAATCACACGAACAGACACCTCTTCTAAGAAATATACATGTCAATAAACACCTTAGCTATATAAGATAAGCAAGGTAATGCTACGCAATCCGGTCCAACTGTTATACACAGTGTAAATACAAGCCCCACAGTACCGTATATGCACTTAATATTGTCTCTAAGTACACAGAAGCAAAATACAAGTGCAGCAGATATTTACATCATTGTAAAATATACAGCCATAAGCATGATAAGTCAAAAATAATTAGGTAGGGTGAACTTATTGGCAAGCACACAAAGCAGGGGACTGGGAACATGTCTAGGCAGAAGAAATAGGACTTTAAAAATGGCGCCGCAATTACAGTCTTCTAATTATAGATTCCTGTTTGGTAAGGAGGGGAGAGGGAGCCTGTGTACAGGGGAATGTGATATAGCTACTCACAGTACTGCATCATGCCCAGCTGTAACAGAGGCAAGATTGCTGAAAAAAAAAACAATCAGAAAACAGCACTTGTCTTGTAAGGTAGGTGTATATTTCTTTGGGTATTCTTACACAAACATAAAATGTTTGCATTTCCACATAATTTAATGTACAGTGGTCATCACCTTAGATAATACTTGAAATGCATGCAAATTTTGCAAAGACAGGATTTTGTTTGTGTAGCCCAGAAAATGTTTATCAGTATGGTAATTGTATAAGACATTCATTTTTTTCTACAATATTACCTGCACATACAGGATGGCTGACCTCAACAGGCACCACACCCTAGCTAGAATGGAAGTTGGAGGATGGGGTGGAGGATGGACTATCAAGTGAGTGACCATCACATAGTTTTGTGAGTGATGACCTGTTATATTATGCTGTATTTATTTTTACACAACCCCCTATATACATACACATTATTAAGCAGAACATTATTAAAGCAAAAATTATTGCCATGAAGCATATGTACTACATCTGTAACAGTAAACATGTTTTGTTTAATGATAATTGATCTGGAAGGAGATTAAAACTTCCTTTTAATAGTTACAGTTTTATGCGTGTGCACAACTTCTACTTCTGCCGAAAGAAAATTCACAGTGTGGTACTTAATACTGCAAATTGTAGACAACACCCCTTCCCCAAAAAGAGAGTCTGTGCACTCATATAAAAGTGTATCAGTCTGAAAGAAGAAACACTTCTGCTGTTTTATCTTGAATTGAATGAAATATTAGCAGAGTATTACAATTTGTTTTATATTTCTTATATGAATAAATGTTTAAAGAAACAAGGACATATACTACATAAGTGCAACAATAAGTACAATGCCTTGCAAAGTAGTACTAGTAGCCATATCAGAAATATTAAAGAAAACAAAGTCAGGGACTAGTAAACAATCATGCTCTTATGTGATGTTCATCCCAACCCAGATGGCTGTCCTACTGTATATAGCAGTCCTGCTGTAAATTTGGTATGATCTCTTCTCACAGATCCCACCCTGATAGGCTCGTACAGTTAGAAGGACTGCATCCACTTGGGCATTTAAAAAAATGGGTAGCCACACTGGTCTACCCTCAATAACAAACTTAACTAAGGATATTTTCTCTTCTCGTGGCTCTCAGCCTGAAAGGCTTGCACAGTTAGAAGGACTGCATCCAGTTGGGCATTAAAAAAAAAAATGGATAGCCAAACTGGTCTACGCTCAATTACAAACTTAACGAAGGGTATTATCTCTTCTCATGGCTCCCACCCTGAAAGGCTGTCACAGTTAGAAGGACTGTATCCAGTTGGGCATTGAAAAAAAAAACAGATAGCCACACTGTTCTACCCTCAATAACAAACTTAACTAAGGGTACTATTTTTTTCTAAAGTCTTTCTGCTTAAACTGTTTAATTCAGTCGTTTTGGGTCAACAGCACCAAACTTCCCTGCCCTTAAATAAGGCTCCTAATGCTAAAAAGTTCCACCAAATTGTACTGTTAAAGGTGCTGTCTGTGTTTAAACACATAACATAGATTAGAATTAGAATTTAAAGCAAGTAAAAAAGCAAGAAAAAGCAAGTTCTACCAAATTGTACTGTTAAAGTTGCTGGCTATGTTTAAAAACAGAACATAGATTAGAATTTAAAGCAAGTAAAAAAACAAGAAAAAAGCCTCTTACTTTAATCACAGGCTCTGAGGATTCCTCTGGTGTGGTTAAGCCCCTTGCATGTTCTCCTCCCCTTGCCTTGTTAACAATCAGAGGTTACTTAACCACCTCAATTGACCCCCATTTTTCAAACACCCCATTGCTCCCGACCCAGACGGCTGTCCTGCTGTAAACTTGGTGTGTAATTTTCTGTGTTACTGACTCTTTCATTAAATACAACTGTAGATTTAATAATGTGTGAAATTTTATGCTGGCTCTGAATGTTTAAAAGTGCATTAATACATGAGCCTGATGAATGCATTTGGCAACTGATTTTGTCCTTTCTTGTTGCTGCTAAACTGAAGTGATTGTTTGTGGATCAGTATAACTTTGTTTCAGTATTTATAGACTCATAGAGTCATAGACTCATAAAGTCTAATTCTTAAATCCTAGACTCTGTACTAACAGCCTACTTCCCAAACGCTACTACCATTGAACTTTATTTTCATGCTAAAGATACATGATGCTGTATGCAGAATAGTGTGACCTTGGTTAACATTTCTTCTTATTATACATGCTATATCTTACTTACTTGTTATATTTAGCTACCAAATACTTGAAACTTTTTCTTAGGGCAGTGCAGTATACTATTAATGTAAGGATTATGCTTTTTCTCTCGGTCGCTGTGTTATATATGGCATGAAACACTGTTCAGTTATTATTTTGTTGTAGTTCCACTTCTGGTGATGAGCTAATACTAAATATCTATTATTACGTATTATCTCTTCTCATGGCTCCCACCCTGAAAGGCTCACACAGAAAGACTGCATCCAGTCGGACATTTAAAAAAAAAAGGATAGCCATACTGGTCTACCTCAATAACAAACTTAACTAAGGATACTATTTTTTCTAAAGTCTTTTTTGCTTAAACAGTTTAATTCAGCCATACTGGGTCAACAGCACCAAACTTCCTAGCCCTTAAATAAGGCTCCTAATGCTAAAATGTTCCACCTAATTGTACTGTTAAAGGTGCTGCCTGTGTTTAAACACAGAACATAGATTAGAATTTAAAGCAAGGAAAAAAGCAAGAAAAAAGACTCTTACTTTAATCACAGGCTCTGAGAATTCCTCTGGTGTGGTTAAGCTCTGCTCCACTAACCCTCCAAGCTTGCATCATGCCCCTCCCTGCCCCTATTCCCACCTGCCCCCAGTATCTCTGAATTTATAACCCCTCAGCCACAAGCCCGCCTCCTCCTCCTTTGCCAACCATAACAGGAATTAATTTCTAACCCACCCCTTCCACTATCTCCCCACTTTACTATTACACCTAGTTTGCCTACCTACCTAGAGTATATTACCCCCATTATATCTCTAATACTTACTAAGTCTTCTAAAATACCACCACTGCTCCACACCCTACCTTTACTAATCACCCTTTATTCTCTCACCATCTATGAAAACCAGTCCCATATAGGATTCAACCATCCCAAATGCCTTACTTTCACCCCAATCCTCTCAGACCTTTCTGCCCACTCATTCATGTCCATAAATGCCATCTCTTTTACCCCTGCTAACACCCACCCTGTTATACCCAGATATGTTAACACCAAAACTAAATGCTACCAAAAACTGATAAATACATTTCTAAAGTTCATAGCTAGTTTGCCCCACACCCTTACTATTGATGGAGATATCCACCCCAACCCTGGGCCACCATCCCCAGACAACACAAACTCTAATTATAACAGACCAAACATAAGACGAAGCCTAAATAGACCCCCCCAATTCACTATTGGCCTGCCACTTAAACATTAGAAGCATCAACAATAAGGTCCATAACCTCCATGCCCTCCTAACAACCTACTCCCCTGACATACTTTGTCTCACCGAAACATGGCTAAAACCAACTACCCAGATAATGAAATTCTACTTCCAGGGTATAATATACTCAGGCTAGATTGTAATACCAGGAAAGGGGGAGGGGTTGCTGTTCTCTATAAAACTACCCTGAATGTTACTCTAGACAACCTTCAGCCACCTATATTTAACAAAGCAGAAATTATGATTTCCAAACTACAAATAAATAAAAATAAATGTATAAACGTAGTATGTGTCTATATTCCCCCAGGTGATAACTCAGGGACCCTAGAAGACATCCTCTACTGGCTATCCATTGCATACCCCCAAAAGACCATTGTTCTAGGAGACCTCAATATAGATTGGAACACCTGCACTGCAGAGACCCCAACCACCCACGTAAACCTACATGGTTTTACACAAACTATAACCTCTCTTGCTAGGATCAGCAAGCCTAACAATAAAGAAAGTATCCTAGACTAGATACTAATTAATAGCCCCCACTACATGTACAAATCAGGTACTCTCCCTGAAGATCTAAGTGACCATTTCTTAACATATACTATTAGGCATAAAGTTGAATGTCCACATCTACCCACCTATAAAACAATAAGAAATAACAAAAGCTTCAACCTTAATAAATTCTTAGAAGAACTTAAATTATGCAATTGGTCAATTTTAAAACAACTACCACTAGATGAGACACTAACACACTTTAATAACACACTCCTGACCATCCTTGACAACCAGGCACCTGCACACTCTATTAGAATTAAAACAAAAGTTGCCCCCTGGCTCACTAAGGAAACCAAACTAAAGATCATCCAAATAAATAATGCCTGGAACACCTGGTGCTCCTCTAAAGCCCCATAAGATCAACTCAAATTTCAACAATATAGGAATGATACAAAAAATCCATATTACTAAACAAAAAAAAACCCTATTTCTGCCATCTACAGCAGAAACCCCACAACAAGCCACATAAGTTCTAGGCAGGTATTAGCAAACTCCTCTACCCAGGGCAATCCACAACTCCAACTCCCTTAGCCTCAACCCATATTTCACCAGAGTCCATTGCCAATACCTTCAACAGTTTCTTTACAGAAACCATCCAGGCCCTTGCTAGCAAACTTAAACCCACTTGTCCTAACGCTGAAACCCCCAAACCCAGTGACATTCTCCCCTTTAGCTTCCCAAAAGTTCAGACTTCAGTCATTAGAGCCCTAATTAAAAAAAAACAACCACCCTTTCAGCTGACCTACTCCCTGCAGACTACCTGTAAAAAGCTGCTGATGTTACAGCATACCTTGTCTCTATTTTGATAAACAGAACCACAACTGAAGCCTCTATCCCTTCTGTCTGGAAAGTATCACACGTCATACTACTCCAGAAAGGAAGCAACCCCATTGAGCTGTCAAACTATAGACCAATAGCTATCCTTTCCCATCTGGCTCAAATTATGGAAAAGTGTATCCATAAACAACTATTACACTACCTTATTCAACATAATCTTCTGGCCAAATCCCACCATGGATTTAGACCACAGCACAGTACCACCTCAGCCCTCCTCTCCTTTTCTAATGTCATAAATTCCATCCGTAACAGCAACAAACTATCTTCTGCCCTGTTTCTTGATCTTTCCAAAGCCTTCGACATGGTTAACCACCAGCTACTCATACTTACCCTAAATAAAATATCCCTAAACCACCATGCCATACAATGGTTTCAGTCTTATCCTGGTGGAAGACAGTAGGCTGTCCTTTGGCAGGACAAACTCTCCGCCCTTCTCCCCGTTACCCTTGGTGTCTCTCAAGGCTCCATATTAGGTCCCCTCCTTTTCTCTTTCTTTATCAATGACCTCTACACTGTAATCCCAGATGCAACCTGTATACAGTATGCTGATGACTCGGGTCTATATGACGAGATCAAATGTTCAGATGACTGAACACCTAAACAGCGAACTCGTAATATCGGAAGCAAAAAACTGTGAATGGATGATTTAATGCAGGGAAAGATTTCCCTTGGCCGTTCACCAGATTTTGCCTTTTGAGTACTGTCGAGCGATCTCTGAGTTGGTATATTTAGTTAGGGGTGGTGTGGGGGGGCACAACTCCCCCATGTGAAGGGGTGTGGAGGGCGAAGCCCCAAACTTAGACTGGGTGTAAAGTTATGTTTTTTGTTTTGTGGCCAATGGTTGTCCTTCTCCGCACCATTCACTGTTTTACGGTTCGATATTACCACCCTGATTTGCTCAGCCTCTACCCCTACAGATCGCCTTAATTTAACCCAGAAAACCTTTAATACAGTGGAAAACTGGATCACTAATCAACAGCTGATATTAAACCCTAATAAAACAAAGCTATTTCTCTTCTCCCCTACTCACAAATCCTCTCAACCTTCATTTACTATAAAATCTAACAATGGGACCATAATCTCACCAGATATGTATGCCAAACTCCTGGTTGTTATAATAGACAACAACCTCAAATATGATATGCACGTAAACCAAACTATTAAAACCATTAATAACAAACTTGGCTCCATGTACAAAAACAAATCTTTTCTCACCCCTCTAGCTAGGACTGCCATTGCCTGTACTCATCTGCTTTCAACTCTACTCTATGCCTCACCAGTACTCACTAACTTGAACAAAACAGATCTCAGGAAACTCTCTAGCTGCTACAATCAAATTGCCAGGTTTGCCACAGGAACATCCTACAGGACACACCGTTGTCAAAACCTAAACCTCTTAGGATGGCTAGAACTCCCCAGGCTAGTTCAGTATAATCAACTTACTGTAGCATTCAAGGTTATTAACCATCCAGAAAAAAACACCCTCCCTTAAAAACATTATCCATCCCTAAAAAAAATTATAGGTCACTTTGTTCCACTACAAAACTTTTGGTTCAGTCTGTTAAAGCTAACAACCTATCTGGAGAATCTATGTTTGCAAATTCAGTTGGCAAAACCTGGAATTCACTCCCATCTTACCTTACTCTGAACTCCTCCCTTAATCATTTAAAAAAAAATCTAACCCAGTATTTTAAAACTCACTGGTTATATCCTTGCTCTAACCCTGATTAAAGCCTCATCTACTTCCATATCCATGCAATTTTTCACAACAATTTACCTCTTACACTAAAAGGTTTGAAAAGAGAAACTATAACATCCTTGCAGATACTCTGTATATAGCTGCACCTATAGGTTTGTTAAGAGAAAGTGTAACATATTTGTATATATTTCTGAATATAAACTGTATTCTTCATAGGCTTGAAATGTGAGACTGTATATTGTATGTTAATACAATATGTTTGTGCATATACTGTAACTTGCTTGCCTTTGTTTGTAAGTTTGAAGCTTTTCTTCCCGGGCCTCCACTGAAAATGGACATGTATCCAGTCGGTCTATCTGGGTCAACAAATGTAAAATAAAATAAATGAAATATTAATCACTGCTGCAGTAACCTTAGCAATATGGGTTATATCCTGCAAAGGATATAAAAGCTGTTGCTGTTGGCAAGGCTATAAAAGCTGACCACCTTTCAAAGCTTCAGGGCATGTTCCATGCACCCAAAATGTCAAACAGCTCCAACTGAGCTGACTAAAAAACAAGTCCAGCACAAAGCCCTCCATAGCTTTACTGCCACTGAAGAGGATCCTCCTGTGAGGCTTTTATAGTTGGCTTGCCTTTTCCTTTGCAGGGCAGATACATTCCCCTTGGAAAAAAAATACATTTCTGTTTTCTTAATTTTGTCGATGTTTTATTAGTTTCCTCTTCAGGAATGTTATTTTAAAGCTCGGAGTGTTTTGTTTTAATGGACTGTCTCGAGACTATCATGCATTTTTAAATGAAGCACTCATTTTTTTGCTGTTGATTTAAAAGTAGTGTAAAGTAATTGAAAGCATTTTTATTCTGTGGAGAAAGTATGATTATTTTCTTGTGTGGGACTGGCATAGTGTTTAAAGTGCTTTTTACTGTGATTTTTCTGTCAATAAAGTAACTCTTGTGGACTGGTAGTGTTAATCAGCAATAGCTGCTTGTCTTCTCTGCTAAAGAGACTTTATTTTCAGCTTGACCAATGAATAGACTACCTGCCCCATGGTTGGTCCTTCTTCCAGGCACAAAAAGAAAAAAAATTAAGCAAACAGCCTTTGTCACCACAGCAGCCTATCAATTTGCCTCAGTCACAGGTGGGTGACTCTGCTGTGACCATTTGTTGTACCTCAGACCAATCATCTTTTACCCTGGATGCCACTGGTATAGCACCTACAGCTCCTATGGAACAGGGGTTAGCCACATTTTGTGCAGCTGTTGGGGTTCTCTCAGAGGGCAAGACAGACCCACTCTTGTTGGTCTTAAGAGAGGGAACAGGGAAAGTTTCCCTTCTGTGGCAGAATGTTGCTCCCATCCCTGGGGAAGCAGCTGCTGACAATAGTAACATGGTTGACCCCATTGTTCCTGTCAAAAAAGAAGCAGAAAGCTAAGCATGTATCCTCTCCTTCTCAAATTATATTGAATAGGAGTAGTTTACTAACTTTTGGTGCAGGGTTTAATTTGGGCTATTGATCTTTCTCATGAAGTATTTTCTAGTAGAAGAAAGAGGGATTTCCCCTTTCCTGAAAAGATTCAAGATTCTGAATCTGAACAGGAAGATGCAGTGAAGTATACAGATTTCCGATTCAGACTCAGAGGAGATGTCATTGTTCTGATTTTTCCTGTGGAGGTTTCTCTTTCTATGACACTATTGTTAGAATGTGCCAATGTTTTCTGTGGGAAAACACTGAGGTTACTCAGTCCCTCAGAAAATATTGAGTTGTTACAGAAGGATTTCCCAGATCCTACACTCATTCCTCCTGTCCTTTCTGCTTTAGAGGATGCATGTGTGTGTGTGTGTGTGTGTGTGTGTGTGTGTGTGTGTGTGTGTGTGTGTGTGTGTGTGTGTGTGTTACTGCCTGTAATTTTCCTGATAGTCAGCCAGCTGCCCTAAAAAGGCAGATATGATATATAAAGTTTTTCAGTCTTTTAATTTTTTGTACATTTTTCCCAGTCCTGACCTAACAGGTATGTCTTTAGTTGATCCAAGTGCTGCTAAGCTGTTTGTTAATTTCAGTTCTACTCATTCTGATAAAGGAGGGAAAATTATTGATAGGTATGGGAAAAAGTGTATGCTTCAGAATTTTGATTTGTCAGACTCCTATATAAAAGTTTGTTCTGAGAAATTGTGAAAGTATGATGAATGTTTTATATGCAGTTTCTTCTTGTGAGGAAAACTGCTTTAAATAACTTAGTTTCTTCTATTGCAGTAGTCACTACTCATTGATTGCAGTGTGTATATGACTTTGTTGAGATCTCTTCCAGGGCTATGGCCACTGGTACAGTTTCAGGAAATTTGCATGGCTGCATTCTCAGAGCCTCCCAGATTATGTTAAAATGAGATTTTAAATTCTCACTTGGGCAGATATTTAGTGTTTGGTCCCTCTGCTGCAGAAGTGATAAAAAGTATGATGAAAGGGGGAAGATGATCCAGGAAATCTTTAAGGTTTTTCACTCCTCCTTTTCCAAATTGTGCAAGATAATTTTTATCTGTTCATCCAATTCTGGCAAAAAAACAAAACAAAAACACAGAATAAACAATTTGAACAAAATTGAGGTAAACAAACATTTAACAAGAAATGGTAGTTGCAAAAAGTAGTCCCAAATCTCCCAAAACCAAAGACAGTCTAACAAGCCTGAGTAACTATTTAAGAGACAATGTGACTTCCACAAACCCTGGCCCCCCTGTCTTCTAGAAAGTTTGTAGCTCCATTTTTCTCTTTGACAACACATAGTTTGAGACAAATGAGTTTTGAAAATCATCTGTCAGATGACAGTGGGAGAAAAGGTTTGTTTTCCAGAGGTTTATTCTTCATCCTTCAGATAAGACTCTTATTTCCACTGGTTCTTCATCAAATGCTGTCCCCCAAGGAGTGGTAGAATCAGTTCCTCCTTCCCAGGTGGAGAAGGGTTTTTCCAAATGATATTCCTAATAACAAAGGAAAAAAATCTTGGAGAACAGATCTTTCTTAAACTTGTTTGTGATAGTGCCCAAATTCAAAATGTTGTCCTTTTGCAACCCGTTACCTCCTCCTCATCATTCAAGTTTCCTGGTAACACTAGACTTAAAAGTTGCTTATCATCACATCCCTGTTCATCTAGATTTCAGATGTGTCTTAAGGTTTTGTGTGTCTGGATCACATCATCAGTTGTCTGCCTTACCCCTTGGACTATCCACTGCATCAACAGTGTTCACAACATATTTAGCTCTAGTTATAGCTCACATTATCCACATCTTTCCATATTTATATGACTTGCTTATCTTTGCCTGATCTTTTTCAAAGTATCATGAATCTCTTTCTTGGGTGAGAGATCTCTTACACAAGCTGGGATTCCAAGAGAAAAATCAAAATTCTTTCTTGACTCCCTCACACAGGATTGTGTTCATGAGATGTCAGCTAGGCAACTCAGTTCAAACAGCTTTTCTTACACAGGAAAAAAATACCTTTAGTTAGACCTATTTCTAAAGTTTGCACTCAGACTTCTGCCACTGGTCTCATGGCATCTGTGATTCTCATGATACCCCTGGCAAAACTTTGTAAAGAAAGATATAGTGGTATCTGAAATCTCTTTGGTCCCAGCATCAATATCCTTTATCTTTCCAAATTCCAGTGCTGGGGTTTGTCAGAATAGAAATCTTTTGATGGTGACACCAGATATTCTTAAATCCAAGTCTTCCATTCTCCCTCCCTGATCCAAAGTAGTCAATCACAGAGTCTTTGGACTTTGTTTTGGGAGTAATTTCAGGAGTGATAAAAGTGCAGGGGGTATGAGATACCAAGGACAGATGCAAGCAAGTAAATATCAAGGAGATGTCTGCCCTGATCAAGGCACTCAACTTTCTGAGCCATCTTTGGTCCCCGGGAACTCTTCAAGTGTTTACAGACAATACCACAGTTATTTGGTGCATCAACAAGCAAGGGGGAACAAAGTAGTACCCCCTTTGCAGACTTGCCATGTTAGCTCGGGATATAGCTTCACAGCACAATCTCATGCTACAGGCATACTACATTCTGTCAGAACAAAACTGTGTGGCCGACAAGCTCACAAGGGCCAGGGTAGACCCTCACAAATGCTAACTAGATCAGGGAATCTGCCAAGATTTGATCCATCTATGGAGAACTGCTCAAGTAGAACTCTTTGCCTCCTCTTTGAGCAAATAATTGGTAAGATTCTGTTTCAGGTCTCCATGCAAGAAATCCTGCAAGATTTATGCCTTTTCTTTTCTTTTCCTTGACAATAATATTCCTGTATGTTTTTTACTGTTTCCACTAATATCCAGGTAATTCCGAAGATTCAGAAGGAATCCCTCAAGATCATTGTGGTGACTCCTTTCTGGCCCAGGCAACCATGGTTCTCCCTTCTTTTGGAAATGGCAAGGGGCAATTACCACAACCTTCCTTACAGACTGGATATACTCACATGAGAACAGGGGTGTTTGATACACAACATCATCTTTAGTTGACTGTCTGGATGATAGGATCTTAATTCCTTTTAGGTACCTGCTTTTTGAGGATGAACAGCATATATTAATGGAGGCAAGAAAGCCTGTTAGAAAACATATATTAGCAAATGGAAAAGGTGTTCTAGTTGGTGGCAACAACATAACCAGTACCCATTCAGGACTAGTTGCTCTCTGGTTTTACAATATTTATTTGAGTTGCTATCCTATGACCTTGTTATTACTCTGTCAAGGTTTATTTATCATCCATTTCAGCATGTCTTCCCATGGAGCCTTTTCTTTCAAAGCAGTTGCATGTCAAAATGTTCTTGAAATGAGTTTTGTATAAGAGACATCAAAGTAAACCAGTAGCATTTCCTTGGGATCTTAATTTTGTGTTACAGAAACTAACACTTGCTCCATTTGAACCAGCTGATGTGGAGGACTAGAGGTTCTTAACATAAAAAACAGTTTTATTGATTGCCCTGACCTCTTCAAGAAAGGTATCTGAGCTGCAAGCTCTTATGGTAAGTCAGCCTTGCCTCATTTTTAAACAAGGACAGGGTTCTTTGAAAACTAAGTCTTTTATGCCTATCAATCTCCCTGTTTTCTTTCCTGAACCTAAAAATGAGGGAGAAAAGATACTCCAAACCTTGTATGTCCAAAGAGAACTCAGGTACTATTGTGACAGAACTAAATATTTCAGATCATCAGATCAATTGTTCATTTCTTGTGAAGGTAAGAAGTGACAACTGGTTTCATAACAGACTTTTTCCACATGGTTGTCTAAGGGTATTACCTTTTATTATACCCACCACAGCAAATCTATTCCAGGCAGGGTCAAGGACTACTCTATAAGGACCTTGACTTCTTCTATGGCTTTTTGGAAAGCGTTGGATTTTAGAAGTATTCTAGAAGCTGCTACATGGTCCTCTATACATACTTTTACAAAGCAGTATAAACTGGATTCCTTCTGTAGGTAGGTCTAGATCATGCTTTACTAGGACCATTCCCCAGGGATTCCTGGAGCCCTCTCCTTCCACCATCCAAGCATAGGTTCATAGGTTCATAGGTAGGTACTAGGCTATCTGTCCGAGGGCATTTATAAGCCTAGCTAGAGTGTGTCAGCTTTTGACACCCCATTGATTAATTAACTGATCCTCTGTCAAGCAGAGCCAATGAAGTGATCCCAGGGGTGTACTTTCTGTTACCCATCCACTCGTCAAGGTTTCTCTTGAAGAGTGTTAATGAGGGGCTCTGCCTGATGTAATTTGGAATTTTGTTCCAAAGCATGGGGAGTCTGTGTGACAGGAATTTATCCCTCTATCCTGCTATTTTTCACTATTTGTAAGCTATCTGTTCTGCTTGTTCTGGTTTTCCTGCCAAGAAGTATTTAAATAAACAATCTTTTAACTGTTTAAAACATTCTTTAGAGCCGCCTTGCTGATTTTCTGCTGTTTTAATTGTTTTAGTGTCTCTACTATTTTTCTGCTGTTTTAAACATACTCTAGTGTTTCCCACTGAAACTAGGGTAGCTAGTAGTTGCTGTGCATTCCAGATGCAGGCTTGCTGCTTCTAGTACTGTTTTGTTTGTTTTGAGCACATTTTCCAGGCCATCTTGGATTGGAAGGTGCCTGTTTGTACTTTTATGAAGAATTGTGCTGATTGGGACCTGTCTAGTAAAGGGAGGCCAGACTAGGGCTTGGAATAAGCATATTCACTGGTCCTTTGGCATCTTCTTAAAGTTTTTTCAAGTTTTTAGCTTCTGGTATTTAGGCCTTGAATTTGAGCAGGTTTCTGCTTGTTTGTGTGTCATGTAGCACCACACACTGGGAAGTTTAGTCCATAGACAAGGTAGCCTTTGTAATACAAATCTGTCTGTCCAGCTAGCAAGTTCTGTTAGTCACAAATAAGGTTTAGGTCCATGGAACGCATAACCCAAGTATAATTTTTCTGCGAACATGTAGTATTTTCATTAGGGCTGGATCAGAGAATGTTTTGTAAGCCAGGCATAAGTCACCTTTTAACAAACCATATGAGATGGAGTAAAGGGATAGCCCTTTAGTCAGTCTGTATAACACATGTATCTTACTCTTTGTATTTTTAGTAAGAAACCTCTGGGAACACTCCAGTTGATCTAAGTACCTGGATAGATGCATGCAGAAGGGAGCATTGTACTCGATTGTGGGCCTAATGAGGAATGCTTATAATGGCACTATGACTTCTAATAATATTGATGTCATGCCTTTACTTATAAGCTGAACCACAGAGAAGGATTTCTTCATTACCCACTTGTCAAAGTTTAGGTTACTATCTGTGTTCCTAGGTCTGTCACCAGTGGGTCTGCTTTTAGGGGTCTGCTATCAATATTATAATTTGCAGGGATGTCTGATTTACTGAAGGGTATGGTTATGCATTTTTTTTAGCATTTAGTCTCAGACTATGATATTGCCACAAGTCAGTTGTCATTTTTAGGCCTGTTTGTAGGATGTCTACATTGGTTGGGGATTTAATGATTATTCCCAGCTTACAGTCGTCAACAAACTAAGTGAGCCAGAGGCCCCAACACTGGCCTTCACTTAAAAGAAGTATATACCAAACAGGAGAGGTCCCAACACTGAGTCCTGTGGAACACAGCTAGTAACAGGTTTCTTACTGGAAGTGGATGTACCTATCCGGACAACATGTGTCCTGTTAGTGACCAAGTTTGCTATCCACTTGAGATGTAGGGGTTTATGTCAGTAAGTATATCTGTTGTCTCTGAATGGGGGATTTTGTCAAAAGCTTGAACCTGGTCTAGATAAGTGGTAGTTACCATTTTACCCTCATTCATGGCCCTGGTGACTTTCTCAAAGAAATCCACCAGACTGACCAGGCAAGACCTCCCTTTGACAAAGCCAATTGAGTCTACTCCAGTGTTTATACAGTTCATATGTAGTTATGGATCAGGTCCAAGTTAATTCTTTCCATGGCTTTGCAGATAAAACTGGTCAAGCATACAGGTCTTATAGTTCCCTGGATCAGTTGATGGGCCTCCGTTGTGCAGAGAGACAGATGTGCTAGAAGCTGTTGAAGACTGAGGGGGCAGGGGGGTGAGAGGGGCACTTACTATTCTAAAAAGGGCAATGTTTTATAACTATTTACTACCACAACACATGTTCACTTGGAGGACCTTTTAAGCTTAGCCAATTCCCTTTTGGTGCTTGATTCTTGAATTAACATTTTCTGATCGGTCTTACCTATCCCATGGCTGATAATTGTATATTAGCCCTAGTGAGAATAACTGTGATCATTCCATAGATAATTTGAGGGGACCTATATAAGGGATGCAGCATTTAGGAACTGTCTCTATCCATTTATGGCATGAGGGTTAATCGTGGAGTACATTTTCTATTGCCCACCTTTAAATCCAAGTTGCATTTGAATATGGATGGATGAGCTTTGTTTTATTTTTATGGATAGTTTGTTCTGGAACAGTGGTAGCCTCTGTGGTATATATCCATCTCTCCGCAACATTCAGGTCCATGAAAAATAGATACAAATCTATACCCTGATTAACGTAAAATGTGCATACATAATTACACAACCCCACCCACTCCAATGGAATTGTGGGATACCAACTTTCAAACGCAAACTGAAGAACAGAACCAAAATATAGCACCAGAGTCCCCCTGCAGCCATTCCAATGTCCCATTACCTGGCTATTTCACCCCATTTACCATAAACACTAATGTATTCAGGTCTGAGTCTACTGCTTTTAAGACTGATAATGGACAACATTAGCAAACTAGTCTGAAGGGACAGAACAACAAAGTTGCTGTATGCAGAAGATGTGGCATTACAGGCAAACTCTGTGCAAGAACTTCAGCAAAGGATGGGGGAATGCAAAACTGAAGACACATGGGATGAGATGGAGTAAGGATAAGGCAGTTGTAATGGTAGCAAATGGGTTAAATTGGAAGAAGTTGACAACTGAGATAGAAGGGAAGATAGTGGAACTGGTTAAGTTTCAAGTATCTGGGAAGATTGGATAAGAAGGGAAATCTGAATAAGTCAAAACTAGAGTCAGAGTGATTGCAGTCAACTGGCATAAAGTGTCAGGGGTAGTGTATGACAGAAGAATGCTAAAGAATCTGAAAATAAGTTGTACAAAACAGTGTTGTGGCTAGTACTACTGTATGGTGCAGAAACCTCAACTGCTCTACTTTACTGCCCAGGAAGCTAGAGATGATGGGGATGAATTAGCTGATACAGGTGGTAGGGTGAACACTATGGGACAGACAAAGAAATGAGGACATAAGAACAGAAGCCAAAGTAGCTCCAATTGTAGAAAAGGTCAAAGGTAGCAGATTACAGTGGTTTGGGCATGTGCATAAAAGCATAAGACAGTCTTAGGATAGACAGGAAGAAGGCAAGAGGACTCGAAAGCATCCAGTAAGTATGTGGATGGATTGTGAAAGAGAGGGTGACAGCTGACATCCCAACTCCATGTAGAAAAGGTGGTATTTGGGAACCATCGCTATGCTTAAAAAGACCCATTGTGGGGTCAGTGGCCTAGCAATTACATATGAATCAGTGGTCTCTTCTCTTTGGCCTTGTTCTTCAAGCACATAGAAAGCATGAAAAGACAGGACCAAATCTTTGCTGTGGGAGTAAACATCCACTGTCTGTGATGCATCATGTTTTTCAAGGATTTGGAAGAGCTGGCAGCAAATATGAGTGTGAGCTGCAGAGTGAGGATACTGGGGAACAGGCAGCATGTACAGTTGTGTTTACAACAGAGTTATGGGCATAGAGGCCAAGATCATGTTGTTGTCTTCCACTGTAGTACATATTACAGCAGCCCTAATGCTTTAGGTGACTGCTGTATTCTGGAGGCAGAAATAAAGGAAGTTCTTCTGCATGTCTAAGCACAGGAAAAGATAAAATAAGTGAGATAACCAGTAAGACGAGTTCAATGATCACCCCCCGTCCCAAAAAAAAAAAACTCGCTGCCTTTACTTGGATAGCTGTGAGCAAATACTGGTGAGGAAGGAGATGCTAAAGCTGCTTGACAAAATGAGCCAGGACCTGTTTGACTGGAAAAGGTTTTCTTTTGGTGACAAAACAGAGGACTTCAGGCTCATTCTAGACTTTTGTAGCCTAAGTACATTTCTTCCTAAATAAACTTTGAGTAGGTAGCCTCAATATGGTTGATCTTTCTGTAGTAGTTGTCTTAAGGAAACTAAGTGCTCTCTTTGGACCTTCAGGATGCCCATCTCAATATAGCCAAGAAAATGTCTGCCCTTCAGATTAGAGCCAGTCACTTGATCAGCATTCTTTCATATGGTCTTACTTGAGCCCCTATGGTGTTCAACAGATGTCAGTAGTTGGAATCCATCTACAGTTGTGGGTGATCAAGAACCTAATTCAATAACTGGCTTCTAATTGCAATGTCTGATTATGTCCTAGGTAACAGGAGAGAGAGTCTATTTAAAATTGTTCTCCCTTGGGAAATGCTATGCTTGAAAGCCATTCATTTTTCTAGTCTAAGCAGTTGTATAAATTGGATGTTTGTTGGGCATAGCAGTCTGTCAGATGTTCCTGCATCAAAACAATATTATTGTCTTAGTAATGCGGTGTGCTCGTCCACCACCAGTGGAGGTCTACCTCAAAGGCTGTTGTTTGCACTTTGCCTGGTAGTTAGGCTGAGTAACTTACCTGCTTTGCAAACTGGACAATCAATTCTCCTTGCTTCCTGTGACAGTGCACATACCCAATGAAGACCTCTTCTCTGGTTGACAGACTTTACTCTAGCTGTTTAATGCTTCAGTCATGCTATTAGTCATTGTGTTGTAGACAAGATCGTTCTTCTATGTACTACTCCAGAGTACTGCTATTTTGCTTCTCCATTAGAATTGTATGTCTCAGCTACCTCTTATCGAGTCCATCTTAAAAGCTATCATAGATGATCCTGTTGGAATTTATGACTGTTGTATACTTAACGTAATGAACCATCTCTGAGGTCCTCTTTAGTACCTACCCCCCAACCCTACTTTTCTTGTTTCTGACTTTCCCTTTCCTTTGCCTGTTTTTCCTTTTTTTACCTTTTTCCTCATCTGTGGGATGGCTTTTTCTCTCAGCTTTACAGTGGCATTGACTAGAAATTGCATATTGCTGGTATAAACTGAGGTATTAAGCTGTCATTTACCCTTATCAACTGGCAATTATTTCACTGTACCAACATCCCACAATACAGAGCATTTGCATTCAGGTGCATCTGTGTGTAACCAAATTCCAATATCTTTTATTGCAAACAAGATGTATGACCTAAATCCAATTAGCTGTTAAAGACATGTAGTATTTTGCTAGAACTTCAGAAAATCGAGGTGCTTGGAGTAGTCTTTGGGTACTATGCTTAAGGTTGCCATTTCTTAAATTCTTAATTTAGTGGTTGTTTTGTTGATTTCCAGAGTAGAGTGCATTTAAATTAACACTGTTTTACGTTTAAGTTTTGTAGATGAGAAGGAGTCTGTGTTTTGTTGCTGTGTGGTAAAGGTGCATTGCGTTTCTATGTTTTCGACTGCGATTTTTCTCCCAATCCAAACTTCTTTGATCAATATTTTTTATTTGGGTTTAAAACAATAGATAAATTAATTGTAAAGCAAACAAATAACTATTTGCATAGGTCAATAGTTAATCAGTACACCAGTTATACATATCAACAACAATTAATATTTTTCAAGCAAGTTTTTTTAAGTTAAACCCAAGATTTATATGAATGTGCAATATTAGAAGTCCTCATCCTTATAGTATACAATTCACTACCGCAAACAATTTTTGCCATACTAATAAATTGAACACTAGAGGAAGAGTAAAGTTACTCCAATAAAAGTTCTGATGTGATTTATATTCATTATAGAACTGGGTTTGAGAGGTTTAGGTGAGCCAAGTTTTGTCAGTGGAATGTGTATTTTCTTTTGAATTAAATATTAGCATTTTTAGTGTGTGGGAAAATGATGACATAGGACATGGAAAAAGTTGATAAATGTGCATACTGTCTTTCGTCCTTGGCTATGTTCATTGGTATTATTGGAATATTGTGTGCCCTTCTGTAGGTCGTGGTGTTGCAGCAGTTAGCATTGCCACCTCATAGCAAGATTATGTTCATTGGTATTATTGGAATATTGTGTGCCCTTCTGTAGGTCGTGGTGTTGCAGCAGTTAGCATTGCCACCTCATAGCAAGATGTTCTCCTGTTCAATTCTCAGCTGGAGAGCCTTCTATGTGGATTCTGCATGTCCTCCCCGCGGTCAAGTGATGTTAAAGACATGCAAATAGGTGTGAGCGTGAATGGGTGTGCCTTCTTTGAAGGTTGGGCATTGGGCTGGCAACTCAGCACTGTAAAAATCCACTGCCAATCATTAGCGGACCAGTGGTAACCCCTAACTGGGAGCAGAAAGACATTACTTACTAATGTGTGCATACTGCTTTACTTCAACAATGATTATTTGGATTTTATTTTTTTACATTTTATAGCACAATGCATAAACACTAACAGATATCTGCTAAACAAAGCAATACTGTCTCACAATGAAAATAGACTTGGCATTAAAACTTCTCTGCCCTTGAAACTTACATTCATTGAAACAGCATTAAAACCCACATCACAGCCAAAGAAAATGCATCTGGGCAGTGGTGGGTAAAGATTACCTTTGGGCTGTTTTCAAATCAGAGGCCCCTTGTGCACAAAACAAAAAACATACATGTGTTCTTTGATACACCTTCCTGACTTTATTAAATTATATTCCTTGTATAAAACAGCACACTTGTTAGACGTAAGTTAGAACACATTTTAAATTTATTGTTTGAACATTTTTCAGTAGGCAATGAAGCAAACTGCATGCGCATGACAAAACTGCCCTATTCAGAACATTTCCATGATAACAGACATGCTGTAGGTGGATTGGACACTCTAAATTGGCCCTAGGTGTAAGTGTGTGAGTGTGTGTGTCTTCTGTGGAAGGATGGGCACCAGGCTGGCAGCTCGACACCATAAAACTCCACTGCCAATTATGAGCAGACAGGTGATCCGCTGTGGTGAACCCTAACCGGGAAAAGCCGAAAGAAGAAGTCTACTTCTACACACTGTATATATATATATATATATATATATATATATATATATATATATATATATATATATATATATATATATATATATATATATATATATATACATATAAAATACAAATACAGAATCACAGAATCACAGTAGTTTAAGCCATAGGCATGTTGCACAGCTCCTTGCACTTATTTTCATTTGGGGAGGGGGCAAAAGGCCAAACACCAGGGACACATTTTATATATTGCTTGTATAATTTTGGAAAGTTGCTTGCATAAAATGTTGTGTTACCGCTGTACATTTCTTTGCCATGTCTTGAACCTAGAACCCTGTGCACTACAGTCAGAGCAACTTACCACTAAGCTAAATCAGTTTCCTGAAAGACAGGAAGACAAATTTAAATGGCTATCATTTAGTGAATTTGGTTCTCACATCACTATAGCGCTCAACTACAAAACAAAGCCAGTAATTTGGATATACATCCCCAAAATAGGGAAACATTTCAAATACTGATCTTATAAACTTAGAAAATCGCTAGCATAAAAGGTTTTGTTTTACTGCTCCTGAAAAACATAGAGATTTAATGAGGAACAGAACAAAATTGTGAGGCATAAATTCACAAGTGATGGTGGCTAGGGACTTTAGGCTGTTTTTACCTGCACCCAAGGTACAGGGTTTGAGTCAGTGTACCTCTAGCTGCCAGTTGTATCCTGTTGGGGGCATTTACACACGCACACACACACACACACACACACACACACACACACACACACACACACACACACACACACACACCCCTTTGAAGACAGTACCTAAGCTCTGCATACACCCCTCTGAAGACAGTACCTTAGCTCTGCATACACCCCTCTGAAGACAGTACCTTAGCTCTGCATACACACACACACCCCTCTGAAGATAGTACCTTAGCTCTGCATACAGTAATCCCAAAGGCAGCAGTTAATCCGTGGCTGAATGTCTGCCTGAACAGCCGTTATCCCCAGCTCTGCAATAAGGAAATCTGCCCCGAATGGCAAAACTGCAGTTAAAACTTTGTGCCTGCATTCAAACAGATGCACAGTCATTGCACACATGATGACGAGTTGGGATGGTCACAAGTGCTGCAAAAGTGTGGGGGGTGTCCCTCCCCCCCTCACTCTATGGTTCCGGCACCCATGCAGAGGGATGACGGTTGCAGTTCTCCATTCTTCTGGGATAAAGTCCACTCAGAGGCTGTGGTTAAAGAGGATTTCTAATGGCTCTGATATATTTTGTTTTAAGCTATTTAAGAAGCATCTAGGAATGTTGTTGGGACCCATGGAGTCTGTGCTTTTGGCTTTAGGGAGCACCATAAAGACCTGTTCCCTTGTAATGACTGGTAGAGGGATGGATGCAGGTATTTCTTTGGGTGTGTTAGGAGGTGATGGGAGAGAAGTTTGAAGTTGTCAGCAAGCAGGTTTGTTATAGTGTTAGGCTGGGTGTAAGTTTTACTGTTCATGATTAACTCGACACATTGCTGAATATTTAACCTGAGATTACAAACATAATTAAAAAATCCTTATGGTTGTCTTTCACCTGGGTGGCTATCTTGACCCCATAGTTTGCTTCGGCAGATTTGACAGTCTCTCTAATTTGTTTGTTGAGACTAGTGAGTGGCTTTTTGCATTGTTTTGTCTGTTCCTTCTTAGCTTTGGAAATGATTTTTTTCCCTTTTGTTGAACAACCTATTTATACTAGGGGCCCACCAGGGCAGTTTATTTTTGCCAGTAATCGTAGGTTTGACTCAGGTATTGCCTCCACTATGAAATTATGAATGTGGTTGTACAGTGCTTTTGTTTCTAGCTTGGAGTAGGTCTCAGTGTTATCTGGGTTCAGAGGGGCTTGGAAGTTTAATAAGCTGTCACTTAGTTTGAGGTAATTGTCCTTAGCAAAGTTAACAGAATGAGAATTTAATGGGGGTTCTAGGTTAGTTTTAATACTAAAGATAATTTTGTGGTCAGATCTTACCAGGGAGGAGTTAATGTATGGGAAGGAGAAGCATCCACCCATGTTCATGAGTATTAGGTCTAGGATATTTGTACCTCTAGTTGAGAAGCTAACTAGTTGTTCTAGGGTGTTTGTGTTGACAAAGTCTAAAAATCTCTGAGCATGAGAATTATGCATCATATAAGTCTTCCAGTTGATAGAGAGGTAGTTGAAGTCACCTATAATTATGGTGTTAGGCTGAATGTTAAGAGATTCCAGTAAGTTTAAGCAAAAGGTATAGTTTTCAGACTCATTTTAGGAGATCTGTAGCTAACAAGGACATGATATGGGGTTGCTCATATTGTTGGGACTGGAGCAGCTTAAGGGAGTCATGTTGTTGGACCAGTCTAGCAGTGTACTTGCCCTTAATGAACATTGAGACACCTTCTGCCTTTGTTTTATCCTGAGCTGAGGGAATTGAAATGTATTAAAGACATTGTAGCCTTTGATAGCTACGTGCTTTCCATGGTTCTGTACCATATGTTTCATAGTTGGTAGAATAATATTGATGTCCTTCATTTGATCACCGTTACAATATTGTACACAAATGGAAAGTATATTTCCAAGGATACAATATGACTGGCAATCATACCAAGGCTTGGGTGCCTTCTTCTTACACCACATTTCCATGTCATTAGTCCAGGCACATGAATGCATGCTGATACATACGGGATGTATATGTGCAAAGTTCATCAGAGCTTTCTTGCTGTCTGCCAAAGCAGTGTGACTCTGTCAGCCATATGGCCTGGGTCTGTTCCAGTGCATTTAGGCAGATAAGTATCCCCATTTGAGACATTTCCAAATTTGTTTATGTTTCGGCAAAAATGTTCTCATTTTTATGTCAGCTAAGAGAGGTAAATGTGACTGAGATCGGCAGATTCCTTACCTTGTACACAACATCAGGGAGTGTTCAGTCTATAAAGTCGTTGTCCCTTAGACCATTATGAGCAGGTTAGCCTTTATCATTTATTTGAAAAACTGAAGACTTAAAAAAAATAGCATGTAATAGGATGACCTCTAAGTGTTCCCTACCGGAAATCCATCAAAAAGCTGCAAAAAGGCTGAAGAAATTAAAACCTATAAAAGTTTCAGTTGTCCAGCCAGTCCTTGTCATCTCAATTGTGCTGCATTCTAAGCACTTAGACCACCCAGTTTCTGTTGATGGTCTCACTGTTGTGACAAAACTGAAGGCCAACAAGGAGCAGCTTGATGGTGTTTCCCATTGAATTGATCAGGTAGCCAGTAAGGCAATGAAGGGACAACCTTGGCTGATTATTTCTGAGGGGCCAGAGAGCATTCGTCCATGAGGAAATACTGGGTACACTTATTGATGTACACTGTGTGTCTGAACCTACTAATTTAATTTCTTTTGATTTTTCCAAAAAGAATAAGCAAATGACCAATCATACCACCCCTACTACAGCTCCTTTTCCAGGTCACCCACAAAAGGAATGGGATTTCTTTCCTAAATGCCTTTTTAAGCCTCCTACATTTCCCCCTCCCCTCCTTCTTCAACCAAAAGAGCCTTAGAGATACTTCTTCTTAGGAAGAAGATTCAGATTATGAAGTGGAATTTCTTGGTCATTCCACTCATATCCATTCTTCATCATAATTTGAATCAGAGGAAGAGGATACTCATTTCCCTGATTCCCTCTTAGAGAAGTTGTCCTCTGGGGACACTATCTTAAAGATGATTAACATTTTCAATGGGATTGCAAGCAATCACTTTACAAGCAAAAAAGATATTATGACTTGCTGAACATGGGCGTTACCAAACCTGCAACTTTACCTCTGTGCTGGACAACCTTCAGCATACCTTCTTGACAGCTGGCCTTAACACTGAGTTGCAATCAACAGTCCCCCAAAACCCTATAATTTCTGTATAGTACCAGAGAAGCCCACGTTTTTCTATAGAAATCTCACACCAGAATCAGTTCCAGCTGTCATTCTCTTGAGTCTATCAGAACATTCACAATTCTTCCCTCTGCTAATACCTTGCCCAGTAACAAGGTGGTATGGCTATGGACATGTGTGACAAGAAGGTGTAACCATCAGATGTTATGTGATCCTATCTCGCCTACATTCTGTACTGAGACGATCCTCGGTTCCGACTCGGCACGCTATACTATAGAGCAAAGTCTCTAATTGGCTGAGCTATTCTATATCCCAAGATGCACCACCACCAATTCCCCAGATCTCGTTTGCTGCTTACAAAGCAAAGACGTGGTCTCGAGCTTGGCTGAGCTAAGTGCTTTCTTTATTAGAATTTTCTATCAGGAATTTTCTTAAACTTAACCAAAAAGCTGTTTTAACGGCTATTGTTGTGTATGAGTGAGTTTGTCTGATTTTTTTCTGTGGTAAAAAGTGTATTTCAGGGAAAGGTTTCCGTTTAAGTTAGAGGGGCCTTCCCCTCGTGTGTGACTGAGCGTTTTTGTGTAGCGTTTAGTGAGGTGGTCAAGTACCTGTTTTAGTTAGAGGGTTCTTGGCCCTCCTGTTGTGTGACCCTTTTGTTAACTTATATTTTACTGTAAAGTCAAATTATTCTTGTTATTCAGTTTTTTCCTGTGTTTTTTTTCTAACTGTTTGGCATTATGTCAAAAGAGCACAGACCCTCTGGGTTTAAAAAATGCACTAGATGCAATTACAAGATGTCCATAACGGCCGATCACTCCCTATGCGTGTACTGTTTAGGACCCAAACATCTTCAGGAGTCTTGTAGTGTGTGTCACGCTTTTTCCTCTCGAGTCCTCCAAGAGAGGAAAAATAAATTGATTCTAAAAGGACTTATCAAACCTACTTTTGAAGAGGCCTTATCTTCCTCTTCTTCTCCCTCTAAGAAAAAGAAATCGTCGGCTCCGACCAGTCCGTCGGAACTGACCACCAAGAAATCTCGGCAGGCTTCTCCATCGGCTCCACGGACTTCGGAGCCGAGGGCGGAACGGTCTGCCTCGATGCCTCCAGCCTCGACTCCTCTGGCTTCGGAGCCGATGGCTGGAGCTTCGAGAGGCGGGTCACCTTCATCGGCTCCGCTGATTTCAGAGCCGATGAGGGTTGTTCGCTCAGACTCTTCCCCTTCGGCGCCGAAGTCCTCTTCGGCACCGAGGGAAATGACAATGGGGTCTCCTTCGGCACCGATTTTGATCGAGACTATTCAGAGCCGGTCCCCCAGTCCTTCGGAGCCGGTGGAGAAGTCTAGTCGGACCTGTTCGATCTCCTCCCGGTCTTCCAAGATGTCGGATTCGGACATTGACAGTGTGCTCCAAAGGCTGTTTCAGTCTCCAGTCTTCCAAAAGCTAGTTTCGGCTCCACCCCAGTCGGCTTCGGAGCCGATGGTCCACCCTTTAGCCTTGGTTCCTCCTCCAACAGCCTCGGCACCATTGGAGTCGGTGCTGGTGGAGCCGATGGAGGTGTCTGGGTCGGCTCCGACCCTTACTCCTACTCCGGCCTTCGGGTCGGAGTTCGGTACACGGACCTCCTCGGTCGGCCCCGGGGGTGACGCTTCGGGACCGATGTTTTCGGTTCCGAGCCTCTCTCTTGGTGCGTCGGCTGTGGGAGTGCCGTCTGCGGTTATGGCTTTGGGGGTCGGACCTTCCCAGAATTCTGGGGGTCCGGCCTTTAGAGCCATGAGGAGTGCTTTGGCCAAATCTTCTTTGGCTACCTCCACCGTCTCCCCGGCACCTTCCCTAGGCACGGAGACTGGGTCCTTTGTTGTCCCCCTGTCTCAAGACAGTGGAGCCCTGGGGCCCAGAGTTCACCCCCATTGGAGGTCCCCCTCTTCCTGGAGGTCCCCCGGAAGAGTCTTCGGAGGAACCCCCAAGAAAAAAACAGTGCAAGAGGAAGCACGTCGACTCCCCTGACGAGTCTATCACCTCCGACACCACTCTTGATGATGCGGAAGGGTCCCCCAAGTCGTCCTCGGATGATGTCTCCTTTGTGGACATCCTGGAAGTCCTCAAGCAACGAGGCAGCTAGCAGACCAAACCCCCTTCCTCTGACAAGTCGGTGTTCCTCAAGGCCTTCGGGGCTCAGCCCTCCGCCTCCTGGGTGTCTCCGCCCTTTGATGAGCTCCTGGATTTGATCTCTCGAAGGGCGTGGGAACATCCAGATTCTGTGGAACCGGTGCCTGCTCGCCCTAACAAATTTTTGTCAGCGCCCCCAGAAAAGGATTTTCTCATCAAGGGTGTGGCTGTAGATGCTATGGTGGTGGCATCTGCTACCCAGCAAGATGTGGCAGAGGCTTTGATGTCCGTCCATCCTCCTAATAAGGAGTCTAGGAGCATGGACCGGTCCGGGAAGCGCACCCTTACTTCAGCAACCTTTACATTAAGGTCTCTGAATTACCTCACGCACTTCACTAGACTTCAGAGGGACCTGATCAAGGAACTCTCAGATACCCTCTCTGGTAACCTACCTGAGCAGTTGGCCCAGACGGTTAGCTCTCAGTTGGCTACCCTATCGTCGATATGGAACTCGTCCATGAGGCTCATTTCGTATGCAGCCGAGGGGGCGAGTAGAGTGGCGGGTACGGGTGTTGCTCTACGGAGACAAGCCTGGCTCCGCCTGTGTCATTTTGCGGAGGCCTTCAAGTCTTCCTTTGCTGACGCTCCCTTTGATGGGTCCTCTTTGTTTGGACCCAAGGTAAAAGACACTTTGACCCGCTGTGAACAAGAGGGTAAGACTTTGACTGCCGTAGGGGCACGGTTTTCCTCTCCCTTTCGGCCTTATCCCAAGGCTAAAAGAGGAGGGAAAATGTGGTTCCGTAAATCTCAGAAGAATTACCCCTCACAGCAGGACGATCCCCCTTCTAGAGGCAGAGGAGGGGGAAATTTTTCAGGAAGACGCTGTCCCAGAGGCGGCAGAGGCCCCCGCAACACTGGAGACCGTGAGTCCTTTCGTGGCTCTTCAACCTCTCAGCATCCCTGAAGGATTGCCCGACTGCGCAGCTCCGGAGCCAGTCGGGGTAATTTTTCGAGGCACCTAAAGGCCTGGGAGGGTATCACTCAGGACCGATGGGTGCTCCGAATCATCGCCGGAGGTTACGTCATCCCCTTTTCACACACACCCCCTCCATCCAGGAAGATCCCGGACCCGCCACCTAGTCAACGGGATATTGCAGGAATCGAAATTTCAAAGCTGCTTCAAAAAGGAGTCATCCAACTGGTCCCCGTAGACCAGACCAGATTAGGGACTTACTCAAAATTCTTTTTGGTGCCAAAAAAGACCGGGAAGTTGAGGCCCATTTTGGATCTCAGCAACCTGAATCGATCAGTCAAGAAGTCCAAGTTCCGGATGGTCACCTTACAATCCATTCTCCCGCTACTGGAGAAAGGTGTTTGGATGTGCTCCATAGATCTCAAGGATGCCTATTATCACATTCAGGTAAATCAGGCGTCCAGGAGACATCTGCGCTTCAGCCTGGGAGACAGTCATTTCCAGTTCTGCGCACTGCCCTTTGGTCTCACCACAGCCCCCAGAGTGTTCACCAAATGTTTGGCAGTGGTGACTGCTCACCTGAGGAGTCTAAGATTCCAGGTGTTTCCGTATCTAGACGACTGGCTCCTAACTGCCACCTCCAGGCATCTACTATTACAGAACCTAGCAGCCACTATATCTCTAGGAACCTCCCTAGGAATCACCTTCAATTAGGCAAAGTCTGTGTTGCTGCCATCTCAGCATATACGGTTTATCGGAGTAGATATAGACTCAAGGCAAATGCGGGTCTATCTTCCTACAGAGAGAATAGAAACATTACAATCGCAAGTCCGAGCATTGCTCCTCAAACGCCGAGCCCCAGCAAGGATGGTCCTACAACTGTTGGGTTCCATGTCGGCTACCGTTCTCCTGGTCCCCTTAGCAAGATTACACATGAGGATTCTCCAGTGGCTCCTGTTGGTCCAGTGGTCGTATCAGGAGCTTCCTCTCAGTCACCAAATTATAATCACGGAGACGTGCAAACAGGACCTCCGTTGGTGGCTTACCTCCTCCAACCTGGATCAGGGGCGACCCTTCGTTCCTCCTCCTCCAGTGGCCACTTTGACTACGGACGCCTCCCAGACGGGGTGGGGGGGACATTACCTGGGCAGGTCAGTTCAAGGCAAGTGGCACCCCGACGAGAGTTCCCTACACATCAACATACTGGAAATGAGGGCAGTGCTTCTATCGCTTCAAGCACTACACAACTACCTCCCCCAAGGTATGATTGCCATTCAGTCTGACAACATGTCAGTAGTCTGGTATCTGAACAAGCAGGGAGGGACCAGGTCCTACCCTCTTTGCAGAGAGGCCATGAAAGTATGGAATTGGGCTGTTGCAACCTACCATTTCTTAGTAGCAACACACATTCCAGGGAGATCCAATGTGATAGCCTACAGACTGAGCAGAACCATTCTCTCCCCGCACGAGTGGTCTCTGAACGACAGAGTAGCATCTCAGATCTTCAGAAGATGGGGAACTCCTTGTTGCAACCTCTTTGCAACTCCCCTCAACACGAAATGTCTACAGTTCTTTTCTCTTACCCCGGTTCCGGGGGGGGGTTTCCCAAGGACGCCCTAGTCCAAGCTTGGCCCACTGGCTTACTATACACCTTTCCACTGGTTCCCCTTCTCCCCAGGGTGATCCAGAAGGCGATTCACTTGCAGTGCAAGATGATTTTAGTTCCCCCATACTGGCCTCATCAAGTCTGACTGCCATTTCTTTGGAAATACGCACTGGACGGTCCATGGTTCCTGGACCAGGTTCCAGATCTCTTGATCCACCAGTCGGGACAGCTTCACCAGTCCCTTCACTCTCTGAAGTTAACAGCTTGGCTCCTCCACTTCCGACTATAGTCAGGAACCAGGTTTTGGACTCAGAAGTTATACATATCTTGTCCTCGGCCCACAAGAATTCGACTAAGAAGATGTATAAGAGTAAATGGAAGAGATTCACCATGTGGGCCCAACTCCGGGGATTAGATCCTATTACTGCCCCGGTGGCGGACGTTTTAAAATTCTTAGCTTCCCTATTCAATCAAGGTTCTTTGGTCTCTACCATTAAGGTTCAATTAGCAGCTATTTCGAATTTTCATGAAAGTATAGACCCACCTTTGATGAGCAATAAGTTGTGTAAAGCCTTCATGAAAGGTGCTGGGCTACTACGTCCTCCAGTTTCTCATCCTGCTCCGCCATGGGATCTCAGTTTCGTATTAGGTGCCTTGACCTCTTTCCCCTTCGAACCGGCAGCAACTTCTGACTTGAAATTTCTTTCCTGGAAGACTGCTTTTTTGGTGGCAATTATATCAGCCAGAAGAGTTTCGGAACTTCAAGCCCTATGTGTCAAACCGCCGTACTTGGTTTTTCATAAGGATAGAGTATCCCTTAGGCCTAATCCATCTTTTGTTCCCAAAGTTTGTTCTAGTTTCTGTCTTCAATAGTCTTTGGAACTTCCAGTTTTCTTCCCCAATTATTCAGACAGAGCAGAATATATCTTCCACTCATTGGATGTCCACAGACAATTGCGTTTCTATTTAGATAGGACGCACCTAACACGGAAAACAGATCAGTTGTTTGTGTCCTTTTCAGACAATAAATTGGGCAAAGCTGTCACGAAGGTCACTATTGCCAAGTGGATCAGAGACTGTATCAGTCATATTTATTTTCTTTCTAATAGAGAGCTTACAACCACTGTGAAAGCTCATTCTACAAGGGCTATGGCTACTTCAACAGCATTTCATTCTAAGCTTGCCATTAGTGACATTTGTGCTGCGGCTACCTGGTCCTCTCCTCACACCTTTATTTCTCATTACAAATTGGATGTGGCATCTCGGGGGCGAGCTTCCTTCGGTTCCACAGTTCTCAGGAGTGTTTGCCAGTGAGCCACCCAGGAATCAGGTGCTAGGGACGCTGTCCCATCAGTACAGAATGTAGGCGAGATAGGATCACATAACATCTTTTAGTTATGTACTTACCATAACTTTAGATGTTTGGGATCCATCTCGCCTACATTCCTAATACCCTCCCTCCTTCCCCCTGCCTTGGTGATCAGAAGAGATCGGACGGTTCAAGTTCGACCGTTTCATCTTGAAACATCTGGCAATGTTATATCAACAGTGCATGTGTGGGTGCATGTGTGCGGACAAACAAGATCTGGGGAATTGGTGGTGGTGCATCCTGGGATATAGAATAGCTCAGCCAATTAGAGACTTCGCTCTATAGTATAGCGTGCCGAGTCGGAGCCGAGGATCGGCTCCGAACCCATCAGTACAGAATGTAGGCGAGATGGATCCCAAACATCTAAAGTTATGGTAAGTACATAACTAAAAGTTACACTTTCTTTTGTGCCATTAACTATGAGACTCACATATCAAGGTATCAATTATCCTTATTAGAGAGTATGAATAAAGTAATCCCTAATCTTCCTGATTCATATAGTAAATCTTCCTTATTTTTTCCTAATTCAACTCTGCCACTCAGATGGCAAGACATTGTATCAAATGTAGTTATGATAAACTTGATGCTTCTTCCAGGACTGCAATTACTGGTTCTTTCTAAGGATATACTCTTGGTTACTTCCACAGGCCCTGCCTGAAGCTGTTAAGAGTAGGTTGTTGCCAGAAAGAGGTAAAGTAATGCACAACTTTAAGCAGATGTTTTTTTTTTCACTTCTACTTAAAGACCAAAGGAACTACACTTCTAAAGTAAGACTATTTTTTTTCTTCCAAAATGAAAAACCACAGTAAAAGGGTAAAAAAAATCTCCAGAAAGGAATTTCAAGACAAACCCAAAACTTGCTTCAAAGGACCTAAAGGTTCCTTTGCTGACAAATCTTTCAGCTCTACCTCAGACTACCCTCTCTCAGTTTTCAAGAAAACATTCTCAGTCCATGCCCCTTTGTGAACTGATGACATCAAACAAATGGGTTCTTAATATTGTAAAGTATTACTAATGGACTTGGAACCTCCCTCTATCCCATTTTGGAATCCAATGAGTGTCCTAAACCAAACTGATCACAATTATACCAAGAGGGAACTATTGAAACAATTCTTCCACACCAAGACAGGAAGGGATTCTGTCCAAGACTGTTCCTGGTTCCAAACAATGAGGGCACACAGAGGCCCATTTAGATTTATCTGTCCTCAGCACTCTCTTAACTGTAACAAAATTCAAGATGTTGACTCTTCAATCTCTCCTTATAATGATTCTTCCACAAACTTTCCTGGTGACCCTGAACCTCAGTGAAGCTTATCTTCTCATGCCCATTAATTTAGAGCACAGAAAATATTGAAGATTTTGTGTCTTACAACTTCATTTAAAGTTTTCAGCTTTACCCATTAAACTTTCTACAGTACCAAGGGAATTCATAAAATGCCTAGTCTCTGTCATAACATTCTCCAGACACCAGGGTATGCACATGTAATATTACTTGGATGATTTTCTTCTTCAAGCGTCTTCTTAAAGAACAAACTTCTTAGGGATCTCAAGTTTACCTTAGATCTTTTTCTTCATCTGGACATCACCCTGAGCCTTAAATCATTGTTATTTTCAATCTTCTCATGATCTGGACTTCATAGGATGCTATCTAGGCATTATCTCCATGACAGAATGTCTCCCTCAGGGAAAAATACAATTACTGATTTCCCTTTTCCAGTCTCTCCTTCCACTGGAATTTTCCTTTTCAAGACAGACACTGAGAGACCTGGGGTAGATGGCTTCAACCATATAAATGAACGCTTTTGACAGACTCCCTATGAGGAAAACTTAGTGGTTTCTAGTCAGTGTGGGCACATCATTGCCATCTCCTGAATTCTCCAGTTCTTCTCTTGACCTCCATAAAGAAGGAACTATTTTGGTGGATCAACCAAATATCACTCAGTCCTAAAGTACCCTTTTTGGTTACCCATCTCATCCAGGAAGTCTCCATGGATGTTTCTGACTTGGCAACGGGCACGTCCAATGAACATCAGAGTCAAGGGTATATGGACAAATCAGGACAGGAGCACTCACATAAATGTTAAGGAAGTGAAAGTTCTGATACTATCCCTGAAACCTCTGCATCGCATTTGGTCTCCAGGAACCCTTTGAATCCTAACAGGTGATACCACTGTAATATGGTTCACCAACTAATAAGGAGCAACAGAATCTTTCTATCCCTGAAGGATGACAATGTAGGCTGGGAGACAGCTGTAAAACACAATCTTTCCCTTCAGGCAGTTTATATCCACTGAGACATGAACATAATAGTTGATCATTTGAGAAGATCCAGGGCAGACCCTCACAAATGGATGCCAAATAGAAAGATTCTCCTGTAGATTGTTCATTGTTGGGGTACCCCCTAAATATGCTTGTTTGCCTCACTTTGAAAAGGCAGTTGAGACTGTTGTGTTCCAAAGCTCTATGCACTGATAGTTGTAAAATACTTCTCTTATCAATGTATTGGAATTGGCAATTCTCTTTTGCCTTTCCCCATTTCCTCTGATTCCAAAGGTTCTTCTCAAAATCAAGGACAAGCCAAAGATGCTTTTGCTGACCCCCTTTTGGTCAGGCAACTTATAGTTGAAGAATAGCTTTCCCTTACTAGTCATCTGATCGAGAGCAATCACGACAAGTTTCCTCAAAGGGTAGATTTACTCGCACACTAGAGGGTTCGTCTCATTCATCCAAGCTTACAAACCCTAAACCTGACTGTTTGGATCATGGAATTGAGATTCCGGTATTACAAGAGACTGGAAAAATTGCTACAAGAAAACTGTACATTACCAGGTGGAAGAGTTTTTCAGTCTGGTGCCAAATTAAGCATCAGAACCCTTATCAAATAGGTGTTGCTACTATTCTTTCTTATTTATGTGAGTTGTTCAAGTGTGTACTGGCATATTCTTCTATGAAAACACGTTTGTCAGCCATCTCCACCTGTTGATCCTCCTTTGTCTGCATGTTTTACGGTCAGTTTTGAAAAGGTGACCTTCACTTCAGACCTCCAAGGAAGCCTTTCCTTCCACCTTGGGGTCTGAATTATGTCTTATAAAATTTTTGCTAGAGGCTACCACTTCAACTAAAAAGTTTCAGAGCTACCAGGTCTTATGGCTTCTCCACCTTTTCTTATTTTTCAAAGGCCAGGTTACCCTTAGTACCCTTCTTTTATGCCAAAACTTGTCAATGAAATTTCTTCATACCTATTTATTAACTTGTTCTCATTTTTTTTAACCTTCAGAATAAGGGAGAAGGAATTTTACCTTTGTTAGATGTCCATAGGAAGCTCAGATTCTGTTTGCACAGAGCTAAGATTATAAGAAAATTTGATCACCTGTTTATCTCCTATTATGGTAAGAAACTCCACTATCCTGTATCATAGCAGACTATATGCAGATGGATTTCTTTGACTACATCTTTTTGCTGTTCCTTTTATGGAAAGTTCATTCTAGACTAGGTCAAAGCTCATCTGCTAGGGCTACTTCTTCTTCTGGTGCCTCTTCTAAGGGCCTGAACTCAAAATTCCATTTAATAGCAACCACTTAATCTTTCATGCACACTTTTACAAAACACCAGAAAGTTAGTGGCTTCTCTAGAACCAGAACTGTTTTTGGTAGAGCAATCCTCCATGGAATGCTAAATTCTAATTTAACACATCAGTCCTCCTCCCAAGTACTCTAAAAGCTTTGTGAACAATACCAGAACAATGATCATATTAGGGGCATAGTATGGTTGTGCAAGAACTTATCATAACAGCAGATGTCCAAACAGATCACTGTTGCAGTATTTGTTCCTACCATTCATTTCCCTTTTTTCATTTATTTTTGGTCTCTCTCTCTCTCTCTTGGCTAAAGTGGATCAGCTACATATATCTCCCTTCTTATGCTGACATGTCTCTGTTTTATTTTCTGCTATTTTGCTTAATTTCTCTTTGTCTGGAGCAAGAAAGGACCAAGGAACTCTGTGCCTATATGTCTCAGCATGCATTCACACACCTGGGTCATGAGGCAGACATACTGTCCCATTGGAAGGCAGCCAAGCTTAGGTGTACTGACCAGATGTATGATTTTCTCAGCAGGATATTTTCTATATGAAGCAATGCCTCAACAATGATCTATTCTGACATCTACTGTTATGTTAAGTTCTAATTTTCCTGCTATATAAAGACATGCAAATTTGGGTGAAGTACATACAAGACACCTCAGTTTGAAATACAGTTACTGTCTGTTACTTTTGTTCATTTTTATGAAGGATATTTGTTAGAATAGGTAAGCTGTTAACTGCTGCCTGCTACATAAGAACTATGAAAATCAAGTGAATGCTCTGTTGCACAAATTTGTAAAGGTGTATTACAAGTATAATTTAGAGTCTGTTATACCAGATGTTATACTATTATAAATTACAAATAATGGAATTCTGGTTGGAGACACACTTTACTTATAAAAGGCAATCACCTTCTGAAATTTACTAGAATGCATGTAACTCAGATAGAGGGTTAGGAAGCAGCAGTTTTAACACTTGAACACAAAATTCTAATATGGCAATAACGTTGCATTTTACTTCACTACTCATTATGGGACTAACTGAAAGGAACAAAATCTAACTTGTGATCTTTGTGGTATTTATCTTTCATTGAATTTGACTGCTTACACATAACAGCTGTGGTTACCAGTGAGTGCAAGATGTTTCCAGTACATAGCATGCTGTCCTTATAATGAGAAAATAGTGAAACCTTTCATACTAAGCTGGTTCATTAGATGTTGTATCAGATATAAAGCTGTTTATGGTAATATTTACTTCACATTGGTATGTCCTTCATCTTATTCACATTTCTAAACTTTATCTACTAAGTTTTCTTGCATCTGTAACATTTAGTTACAATTTACTTCATTTCATGGTCAATAAAATTGAGGGCCTCAATCAAAGACCTAACGGAAATTGTAACAGATGTTTAAAAATGTGTATAATTATTTCAGAGCATTAGGAAATGAAGTCTCATTAGCATGTCACACCATTATATAATCACCTTATAGGAAAATCAACTAAGGAAGCATTAACAATCTTAATAGTCTAAAGTTTGGTATAGCTCATGCAAATTTTCAAAATCCTTATGAAGTGTGTCATCCGTAGAAGCATTCACAGTACAGTGTTCAGTTTAGAACATGCAAAAAAGGATGTTATGTATAAATTTCAAAAGTTTGTTAAGGGTTGTCACAGAAAATATATTACCTTTGGTATAATGGAGCTACCATATCCAATCTCTCCATTGCTGTATGGACTTCAAGACAAACTATTCACCACCTACAACCCCTAGAATCCAATGAATGGTGAGTGGTACAAAGCAGTAAGTCTGCCAAAACTCTAGAAATTTACATCCTCATCCAGAACTAGAACTATTTGTTTCATGCCCTTGCTGCTCCAATTCGAGAAACAAGTAGTTTGAAAAACAATATAATTGGATGACCTAGTGTGGTTTAATTTTGTCGGATTGTGGCAAATCCATCATGTAAACTCTACTTTGTATGGTGATCTATATTCAGGAATGAATATAGAACTCATGCATGGCATATAAGGACAATGCAGGTTCTGGACCTTATAGACACTGACATCCATTCTGCCAATACAGCATTATAACTATTCAGACTGGTTGTTACAGTACACCAGAAAATAATCTGATTTTACATTTTAATATACCAAGCATGTTTTATTTACTTCTGGGAAGAAAGTAAAGCTATTCGCTGTACCTGTGAATGAAAAGACAGGTTGAATACATATCAAACAATTGCTTGTCATTATAATTTGCAACATGACAGATGTCTTAACAGGGCTCAGTTTCTGATTTGCTAAGGCAAACCCAGACTGATACTTCTTCTTTTGGCTTTTTCCTGGTTAGGGGTCTCCACAGTGGATCACCTGTCCGTTCATTGATACTGAAGAAGGAAAACAAGGACAGGTTTATTTGCAAATCCATTTTTATTTTTCATATTCCGTTAAATAATTCCTCATGGTTTAGCTTCCATTAGAATAATTGCTCTGTAACATAAAAATCTGCATTGTAGTGAGATAAACAAGAATGGATTATGTACAGAAGGTATTAATATAAAGATACTGTCTACAAATTCCATAATTCACTGGGAGAGCAAAATTATATATGCATATATTTTTAAAGCTTTTTATTGAGAGTTGAGTCAAAATGTGTATGTCCATATATTCCCAGTAGATATCCTACTTTGGCTTATTCACAGTCAGTGGATCAATGGGACATTCAAAACTACCAATAATAATTGTAACAGTGACTGAATTCCACAAACTGAATAGACACAGAACAGCAAGTGAATATTATCACTCTCATAATTCAAGTGCATACCTCTCAACCTCTTAGAGGAATAAATGTGGACAAAGCCATAAATAATGGGGGTACAAAGGTCCAAAAATAGAGATAATTTTTAAATATTGCTCTTACAAACTTAGAAAGTTGAGAAAATAACAGGCGTTGCATTTGCATGAAATTCCTGAAGGGTATGAAGTCTGAAATTCAAATGCCTGTTGTCATTTTCTGATTTCAGTCTTTAATGATTTGCCAATGGTTTGCCAGAAAACCACAATTTTATGAAAAAATGGACGAAAAATATAAGGCAAAAATCTGGACATTCTGCAAATATCTGTACAGTTGAGAGGTATGTTCAAGTTCCATAAGATGCAATGTATGTTATTTACCTCTTGTACCTCTACAAAAATATTGATTTCACCATCATAATTGTAAAACAAAGTCTGGTTCCCCATGCTTATACATTCTTTCTTCATAGTCCCTAGTTTAGTTGATCCTTATAGCAATGCAAAAAATTTTAAAGCTCTAACCATGGAGATTTTCCCCTGTTCATCTGTCTCCATTCTGAGGGCTAAACTCATCAATCCTCTGCAATAGTAACCATGGATGTCATATTACTGTATCCCCTAACCTTACCCACTCACTCTCTCCTAATAACTATGAGTAAACATTTCCCTCCATGACCCTGCCTCCCTCCATCTCTTTGAAAACTTTTAACCCCCTTCTACTGTCAGACTTATGACCCTTACAAGAAAACCTTGCATTGTCACTTTCTTGTTTATTTTAAGAGGTAGCTCCACCTATTTGCCAAAAATGGATCGAAGATACCCTATATCTATACTAAATCAATCCTCATGGATCTTTTGCCTTCCACTGTCAAACTTGCTGCAATCGCCCTTGCCTCTCTGCTGATCTCCAGTGGATGGTTCCTACTCTCTGTGCCAAATATCCCCTTTATGCTATCCATTTCCATTCCTCCTATGCTACCATCTTCTACCTCATCTCATATATAGTCATATACAACCCCTAATACCTTCTCAACCCACTATTAGCTTTGTTTAATATTTCTGTCTGAACAGTCCCTGTGTTTTCCTGATATGTTACTACATTGCCTCATAGGTCACTCATTTCCCTTCTCCTTCTCCCTTCCTTGTCTCATTTAAGAACCTTCTCACTTTAACTATTGCTGCACTAATTCATTCACCCAATGATTCCTTGACTTCATCACCTCTAATGCACTAGACCAGCTTGTCTCATCTCCCACAAGGGGAGTTAACATTCTGGACTTGGTTCTCACCAGTATGAGTGACCACTACACCACTCCCATAATATGTTCTTCCCTGGGGAGATCTGATCATCGGTTTGTCTTATTCAAAGTTTCTATCCAATCCAGCCCTCCAGCCATAACCAGGCTAAAGAACTTTTCAAAAGCTGACTACAACCTCCTCAAAGAGGGTATCAGTAGCTTCACTCCACCTCCCACCTCAGAGGATGCAGACAAATACGTTGTATAGTATGCCAATGCAGAATAGAAGCACCTGTACAACTGCATGGACCCAGCCATACTCAACAGAACTAAAACCTGCTCTTCAAGGAAACACAAACCTATCTGATGGACATCCTCTATCAACAGGCTTTACAACAAAAGGAAGAAACTACTGTCCAAGGGTAAAAGGGAACATATTCCAAATTGGAAAAACTCCCTACTCAGCCTCAGCAAGCAAATTAGATCACTAGTGAAAACCTCCAAAGCCAATTATGAATTGAAACTAGCCTCCAAAACAAAGGGAAAAGACAAAGCCTTCTTCAGTTATGTTAGGAACCACCATGGCAAAGCCCAGGTTTGTTCCAAATTAGTACTTAATGGTACCACGTACACTGATCTGTTGACTTAGCCAACCTGCTAGCAGATAGGTTCAGCACAAACTTCACTCCCCTGTACCCAAAGGCCCATTCAGCATCCCCCGACACTTGTCCTGCACTTCACATCTCCATAGATCACGTGTTAAAGGCCCTATCTAAGGCAAAAAACGCAGCTTCCATGGGACCTGATAGTATACCAGGCTGTATTCTGCACCATCTCCAGCAAGAACTACCTTCGCCATGAGTACCCAGTTCAACCACGGCCTAAGTGCAGGCTTCATTACAGCAGACTGGAGAACTGCCATTGTCATCCCCTTGCACAAAGGTGGTGCCACTACTGACCCTGGAAACTATTGCTCCATTAGCTTAACAAGTCTGATCTGTAAAGTCATGGAGTGCATTATTATGGATCTCATAAACAAGGACATAGACAATCTCCAAGCACTTGATCCCACCCAGTTTGGATTCATCAATGGCAGATCTTGCCTGTTGAACCTAGTTGACGTCTTTGAGACTGTCACCAATGCCTTGGATGAGGGAAAGTCAGTACATACAGCTTACCATGATTTGGCCAAGGCCTTTAACACAATCCCCCACTCAGGCATCATCAAAAAGCTCACACAACTTGGTGTAAATCCCTGTCTCATCAGGCAAGTGGCCAACTGGCTCAACGATAGGATACACAAGGTCAAAATAGGTCCCTCCACCTCCAACACCAGACCTGTCACTAGTGGTGTACCCCAGGGATCTGTCCTAGGAACCCTGCTGTTTAGCTTCTACTTCTCAGAGGTCCAGGCAAAGACAAAAGGCCTGTGGCTGACCAAGTTTATAGATGACTGTAAGTTGGGTGCTGTGATTGACTCATCAAATGATGCTGACATACTGCAAGATGGTCCCACAGCAACAGATGAATGGTGCCAAAGTCATAGTGTTAAGTTAAATGCAAAAGATATGTATTATCATACCATTTGGAAAAAACATGGCCCATGCTGATTACCACATCAACGATAAGCCCCTAAGCACACAACCTGTGGTGAGATACCTGAGTACTCAGGTTGACAACAATCTCACATTCAACCATCATGTAGCAGCAGTAGTCAGGAAGGCCTTTTATTTGGTTCATCTCAATAAGTAAAGGGATTGCATCCAGAAAAAAGGACCTTATTACCTCTCTGTACTCCACCCTCATTAGGCCAATAATTGAGTATAACGCCCCGTTTGGTGTGTACCTCTTCAAACACCTGCACCAACTGGAAAGGCCACAGAAATACCTCACAAAGAGAATCCATGGCCTCTAACACCTTTCCTATGCAGACAGGCTTAAAATAATGATCACTCTATTCAGTATCATACAGATTGCTCAGAGGTGATCTGTGTCTCTCCTGCAAGGTAATATCAGACCTTGCCCTATTAGAGATGCTCCATATCCATAAGTCTAACTCCTCTCACATTACCCACTCAAAAGGCCTAAATCTAATATGCAACATCAACAAAACTTGCTGGAGAAACAGGTTTGTCCCCCAGAGGCTGCTCCATCTCTGGAATAGACTTCCTATGTATGTGAAACAGAGTACCTCACTGACTCTCTTCAAGTGCAACCTTGATGAGTGGATGGGAAACCACACATTTGTCCCATGGGTTCCACCTGTGTCCCTCATTGACAAGGAATGACAGGTGTTGACTGAGGTTTCTTTTTTGGGGGATAAACTCTTGGCTAGGCTTGTAAGGGCCCCAGGGCCATTAGATTAGTAACCTCCCATGATCCTATGATCCTGTGATTGCTGTATGCCTCCCTATTGCCTGTCTTCATCTCTCTCTTACATTCCATCATTTCACTGTTTTCCTTATTTAACCATCTTGCCAAAAGCAAAATTTCTATTAGCTCTCCTTTTCCATCTTGTCTTCCATCTTGCAATTCTAAACAAGTAACATCATCAGTTATCCTGTACTAAAAATAACAGAATGATACAAAGGTAGCACTACTTTTCCAGAGACTGGCTTTCTTCTGTAGTACCCTCAGTTACCAGCAATTATATTATTACACATAGAACAGATCTACTTCTAAATCATAGCATCTTCTGAAGTCTTCTCATTCCTACCTTCATTTTAATACTCAAAGAATTAAATACCCTCTGTGCAGCAGCAACAATATGCAAACAATAAATGAGACCCAGATGTCTAACTGTGCCCAGTACCTTCCAAACCACTCTTCTTAACTACCCATCTTCCCACACCATGCTCTCCATCTTCCACCTGTTTCTTTCTTGCTCCTCATTTACTTTCTGTGAGATCAATACAAAGAAACCTTGGATAAAGCCTCAGGGCATATTTATATTCTCCCAAAAACAGATGTGTGTGGTCACTACTGGCCAGCCCACAACAGAGAGTAGCTGCTTGTGTGAAGTGCTCCAAATGCAACACCTTAAGCTCTATAGTCAACTCCTTCTACCTATATCCCCCTGTACATCCCAACACCCACACTTCAGTCTTATCTTTTTTAACTCTCCCTTTCCAGCCCTAGTTTACAGACTCTCGGCCAATCAAGCCGTATAATTGGCTACCGTCCCCTTCTGCCAGAGGTGTCTTTTCTTCTGCCAATAGCCATATTGTCATTTTTCCATTCACTTTATTTACTACCTCCATGCTAAGATAACAAGTGTAGTTAACCAATCACACTGTCATACACCCTACCCTACTAATTCATCTCCAATACTCCCTTGCCATAGGTACACTCGTGATCTTAAATTTTAATGCCATAACAATTTGTGTTCTCCAGGCTGCCTAATATCTGGTTTAATAAACCTATGTAGTTTATAGAAAAATATATATTCATTTTGCCCTGAGTGACCACTTTAACGATCTTCTTACCAAATTTTCTATTAAACCTACAACACCAACTCACAGCAACAGTTGTAGCGCTGCCCAGAAGACATTACTTCCACATATTTATGCTGCATTGTGAAGCCCTACACAAAACCCCCACCCCCTTCTTTTTTGATAAGACCAGGATCACCTTGCCTTGCAACTCTCCCTGCTATAATATATGGCTTCATATTGATTTTTGTTGTACCCCCTACTTACTGCTTCCATTGCCCCATCAACATTTTGTCATTCTAATAGCGCCCCCAGAAGTTGCCTAACTCTTTGTAGTATTCCCCTCTGTGTGTCTGCAGCATTCATGAAATAAACTGTATATATATATATATATATATATATATATAAAATATATATGTATATATATATATATATATATATATATATATATACTGAATGCTTCCACAATAACAAAAATTAATTAATTAATTAATTAATTAATTAATTAATTAATTAATTAGTAAATAAAAAAATATGGTGCAATATTACCAATCATACCACTTCCAACAATGACTCTCTTTACTCCAATACTCAATTCTGGCAGCATAACAGTAAGCAAATCACTCTAAAAACATTCAACTTAGTTATATTTAATCAGCAGAACTATAGTAGTAAAGGGTTATGATGACTTTACATCAGCTTAAATGAGAAGCTTATTTAGAAACATTTACCACAGTGCAGCTTATTGTCGGTCTCAGGAATACACAGTATTAAAAAAACATATAATCACCAGCACCAATGATATTTAAGTTTGTTTATTGATTTTGGAAACTCAATATTTTTTGTTTAACAATCTATATCTGCACTATTCACACTTAATCTAGCATTCTAGGCTGACCCTAAGCATAATGTAGTTTACTAACTCTTATAAATAAAATGTATGCCCATTTTGCTAATCAGATAGGCCAAATGGACACACATTTCCTTTTCAGGGGTGACCTGGGAGTAATGTCCAGTAAAGGGACTTGTCCAAGGTCAAACAGTAAGTGAATGAAGGCCGTGGTAATTAAACCACAGAAGCGACAGTTCACAGCCCTTGCTGTCTGTGCTGTCAACTCACCCTCTTTTTAAGAATGAAGCACAAGTCTTAATGACTACATGTTCATCTGCATTCAGAGTTTCTATAATGTAGAACTTCTTTAAGACATAAGTAGCAAGGGTTCAATGATTAAAACAGGCATGATTACACCAATTGGAAATGGACCTCTTCCAACAAAAATATAACTGCTCTCACATCAAAGTTACCAAACAGCTGGAGATCTCTTCCCTCTGGTTTGCTCTTTAAGCATTCCCTTTAAATCACTCACTCATTAGACAGCAGAGAAACACACCAACTCCAATGGAAAAGCACTTGAAGGAAATAAGGCTGCAGACAGTGGTTCGTTGAGTTTAATCAGGTAACAAAAGGCACATGAATGCTAGAAACACTCCACACTGCGTTTTCGTTTACATATAACTTCTTCAGACAACATACAACACACCAAACTAAGCCCTTAAATACTACTACCACAATAAACAAATCATCTTTTTAACAACCAATTAATTACAATCAGCTGCTCACTAAAAAGTGTAATTACTACAAAATTCCCACTAGCTAAAAAATAAATCCTACATAGTCAATGACTTTACATCCGTGAAACAGCAGAGAAACAGTTACCAGATGAAATGAAAGCAGCAACAATAAAAAAAAAATGTTTTATATATATACATCTCTCTCTCTCTCTCTCTATATATATATATATATATATATATATATATATATATATATAGATAGATAGATATTTATGTATCCAGTCAAACAAGCAAGTATATTTCACATTTTAACAAACTTAATTCTGTTCTTCACTTAAGTCTAAGAGCGGATGCCCTGATTCTCTTTTCTTGTGTCTAAGCAAAATTCTCATCATACTGGTGGGTGAAGTTACTACCTGTGTCTCTGTTCCTTGTCTCCAACTGACGGCAAACTTTCTTCTTAATGTGATTTTGACTGAGTGTAAGTGTCTGTATCACATATATTGGCCAGTATTCATAGTCCACTGTACAAATGAGAGAAGAGATATCCCTGATGCTTACGAATTAGAATAGCAAAGACAAAATTCACAGAGGCAATTTATGCTAATGCGAAAGGCCTTAAAAATACTGAGATGCAAATGAGAAATATTGTAAAGCGTAGTAGGCTAATGAGATTTTGCAGTTCATAGTTTGATATCTGCATGGTATGCACATCCCTTGCTAAATACGGTGCTTCACCCTTGATATTGCAGTTGAAATACACAAATTACTGCTGGCCATCCATTAAGTAGTTTTTCCAAGTATGTAAAAGCACTCCCGTGATGCAAAAATTAATGATTTCCCCAGCAGCCTCTTCATTAGTTTGTGTTAAGTATGCAAAAGCACTAAAATGATGCAATAAATTGGTTTGCCCAGCGAACACTTCAGCAATCTGAGCATGTGTACACAATCACTTTCCTGAAACACTAATTATTTCCCCAAGTGACTCTTTCAGTAAGATGTTGAGGTATGCCTAAGCATCAAAATGAAAAGTCACCCAAACAAGCCCTTCATTAACATGTTCTAGTATGAACAAGTACCAAAGTGAAACATTCACCCAAGTTATCCATTCAGTAACATGTCCAGGTATGCATAAGCACCAAAATGATACATTCACCCAAGTGACCCCTTCAGTAACTTGTCATGGTATGCACAAGCACCAAAATAAAACATTCACTCGTGACCCCTTCAGTAACATATCCAGGTATGCATAAGCACCAAAATGAAACATTCACCCAAGTGACCCTTCCAGTAACTTATCAAGGTATGCATAAATACCAAAATAAAACATTCACTTCATCGATCCCCTACATCTAACATGCCCTAGTATGCACAAGCACCAATATGAAACTTTCACACAAGCGACCCCATAAGTAGCATGTCCAGGTATGCATAAATGCCAAAATAAAACATTCACCTAAGTGACCCCTTCAGTAATATATCTAGGTATGCACAAGCAGTGCAATGAAACATTTCCCCAAGCGACCCCTTCAGTAAAATGACCAGCTATGCAGAACCATCAAAATGAAACATTTATCTAAACGACCCCTCCAGTAAAAATGCCCAGCTATGCAGACACACCAACTCAGCTCCCCTCGCATCTCTGAATTCTGACTGAAACCTCCTGCTTACTGGCATAAGTTCAGGAGTAGTTCAACAATGTGTGCAAATGAGTTCATTATATATTCATGTCAATGAATCAAACTCATACGCATGCATGCAAACCCCTTAACAGCATAGTATCTGTACTTCTATCACTTATGTGTTAAGCATGCTACACTTTTGTGACGGGGGTGGGCACATTCATAAACTCTGCATTTCCATAGTCATCCTGAAAGTCCAGGATTTACATAACCACATACACCAATCTTTATGGATCAAGTCCTCTTCATTCCCTTCTACTGTTTCATGATTGTGATATTTCATTACAAAATGTCTGCATTGGAGTAGCATCCATTAGCTTTTCTTGTGTAAGTGTTCTTACAGCCTGCACATGTAAGCTTTCTCATTTGAGCTTATCCAGTATTTCACAAATTCAGTGTTTTTTTTTTTCATCCGTGCATTCTTTAAGACCGGTAATTGTGAAGTTTGTCCCTCTTAGATATTCAAGGTCTTTACCTTTTTCTGACATAGTAGTTATTATAATCCATATTTACTTCTTTCTGCCACTTCAGTCTGGACTGAAGGTTGGATGTTTGGTTCTCTGACCTGCTGGACAAATGCTAATCCACATCAGATACAGTCCACATGTATGTTACCTAAGGTGCTCCACATCTACAGTGAGTTCTTCCAGTTTTCCTAGAATCACATCAGACTTGGCTTTCATGATAACAGAATGGCTGAAATCTCCTTCACACCTCAGTTAATTTGAACATCTGTGCAAGAGCTCATAATCAGGCAGGTTCCACAGCACCCATCCAAACCTTCCAAAGTACTAACATGAATTGATTCCATGTAGGTGAATTCATGCCATTTTTAGAGTGCATATCAACATACCTTTCAACCTCTTAGCACAAGAAGTCTGCGCAAAACCTAACGTAATATGAGGACAAAGGTACAGAAATAGAGACAGACTTTAAACATTGCTTTTACAAACTTAAAAAATTGATAGAATAATAGGATTTGTCTTAGCATGCATTTTCTGAAGGACACGAAGTCTGAAACAGAATATGTAATTATTCAGTGACTTAAATCTTTAGTGATTTGCCAGAATACCACAAATATGTTAAGGAACAGATCAAAAATATGAAGAAAATAATCTGGAAATTCTGCAAAATATGGACAGTTAAGAGCTATGCTTATTAAGTGTATTGAGGAACACTGATCCCATGAATGGACCTGTAGAATCAGTAATGGTAAGCTGCAATGGAGATAACAACTTCAAGGGATGTAAACATGTCTATAAAGACACAGTTTTGATGATTTCTCACCCAACACAACAAGATGTCTGTATCTGCAGAACTGACACTTCATTACATCAAAGCTGCTCATGGTTAAACATGCAGGCCTTCTTTTCAGTAACCACTTGCAATCTTGGGACCTACATTGGTGAGTCCCAAAATGTGGAGATTGAATGTCTGAAAATCCAGTCTTTCATATACTAAGTTCAAGCCTGGCACGTCTTGGAATATTCCCATTTCCCCAAGGTATTACAATTTCTGAGTTAGTATACACAGGTTTGGGGAATGTGGGAGGATTATATTCCCAACATCAGGGGGTACAAGTGCTTTTAGCCCCTGCAACAAAGAAGTCTAAAGGAGAAGAGCAAGGTTTGATATTCACTCTTCATCTGCATGTTCTCTCTTTTGCCAGTATTAGAGAACTTGCTAATGTATGTGTCAAGATTTCAGTAGGGAACACCTCCTTTCTGCCAAGTCTTTTCTCCAAAAAGTGTATGTTATTTAATGAATGGGCAAGATATCTTCCCCATCAAGTGGCTGTGAGTGTGCCTACATGTGTGTGTGTGTGTGTGTGTGTGTGTGTGTGTGTGTGTGTGTGTGTGTGTGTGTGTGTGTGTGTGTGTGTGATGTATGTATGAGTGTATATGTGCATGCACACACTTGTATGTATATGGGTACATTTTTTCTGCCTGCAGGATTGTGAGTGCAAGGAGAAAAGGGATGAAGTCAACCACTCAGAAAATACTGACATTTTCTGTTTTCTGAACTGCTACTTATTTGATTGCAGATAGGCTAGATGTGATGAAGAAGTCTGTAACCAAAGATACTATAGACAACAAAGCTTTTCTTGAATCTCCAGTATCTTTGTCAATTACAGGCTATCACATTAAATACCAAGCTATGTCATTTATCTTTACGTCTTTTAACTACCCCATATACAATATGAATAGATTACTGTTCTGTTTCCATACAGTAAGGGACGTTGATTAGTGGAAAGTTTTTCTTTCATGGCTGTAGATGCAGGGTAAAGTAAAATATCCATTCCTGTACAACCTTCCTTATTTATTTATTTATTTATTTATGTATTTACTTAGTTAGTTGTTTGTCTGTTCATGGTTTTATTTGTTAACTGAATAAACCCAGCAATCATGTGTGCAACTTTTTATGGGTTCCCCAAGACCACTAACTAAAGTGCGACTGCATTATAGATGTGGAATGACAGTCATTTCTGGTCTGTCTGTGAATAAGCTTACTAGTTACTGGCAGTTGTTCAGCTCGGGTATGTGGAACACTTCTATTGTATCAATGGGTTCATCTCTTCTGCTTATTCATGTATCAACCATAAGTGTTCATCTATATTACCAAGTTACTTGGTCCCTTTGACCCTGACATCAGACATGTATACTTCTAGAAGACATTGTTAATGCTTCAGCTTTTTTGAACTCACTGCAAGTATTTCCTTTCATGGATGAAAGTTTGAAACCAGTGGCTGATGACATGTATTTTTTTTCTTTATGTATAAATACTGGTTAAATTTCTTTACTCCTCAGAGTAGTCTAACAGATCCTCTGTCAATCTGAGCAGAGTTGTATGTGCCATTCATCAATGACCTTGAAGCAAATATGATGGGCCACTGGTTCTAATTCATAAATCTGTGTTATAGAACGTTAGTTCCATAAAGCAAAGGACCACATGCCACTCTGATATGTATGTAGAGATGAAAGTGTGGCAGAAATTTGGTGTGATCACTTATCTATCTACCCCAAATGCTCATTCCGAGTCCTCTATCCACTTCCAGTTATACCTGTTTAGTAACTGTGCATCTCGTGGGTGTAGAACTGACAGGAGTTTAAGTAGGAATTTATTATAACAGTCCTAGGCATGACCTGAACTACAACATTTTCTGAGCCCGAGGTTCTTTCGTTAACACCACCACTTTCATGAATAACTTCAGTAGTTTATCTAAATCCACAATAAGAAATATCCATCTCAAAAAGTTTGCATTAAACTCCGTGACAAACCTGATCCACTGGCTTCTGCCATACTGCTGGTGATGATAGTACTCCAAAATGACACATTCGTACCAGTATAGATTGTGTGTCTATTAACAGTTAAACACTGTTTAAAAGATCCTCTCCTTTGTATTTCCTTGGACAGTGACTCTCTGTTAAAGATGCAATATCATCTGTTCATTGTAGAGGATACTGTACATTGTTAACAGTGAGATGAAGGTCACTTTAAATCTCAGTAAATATAATAGTTTCTTGAACTTTCTTTATTACTGAAATGACTAGTATGGTTCACTCAGTTCATCCCACTCATTTTCCAGTTATTGTCAGTCTAGGTCTTCCTTAGTTCTCAGATCATATGGCAATGAAAGTACTTTTGGAACTTAGGGCTATTACTTTGTTCTTTATAGGTTTATGGGTACTTACCTGGCTATTGATCTGTAATTGGTTATTGATCTGTAAGGATCATTAGCAGCCTAGCTCTGCATTCCCACAAAGTTCAGTACCAAAGTCCCTGTATATCTCATATAACCACAAGTGAAATAATCCTTTAGTATTGTGTGAGAATCTATTGTATCAGCATTAGCATGCCCCCACTGTCCATACGGAACAAGGGTGCCAATCCAAGGATGATCTTAAGGTCTCCCATCCATACATCCTGATTGTGCTTGAATAAAGTAAGCGATGTACTTAACTTCACATAAAGAGGAAGGCGGTTCCAGAGAAGTGGTGTTCTCTGTGAGACATATCTATCTCTCCAACATGTTCTGTTTAAGTTGCAATACAGATTGAGCTTCTAGAGGGAGTACAAGTATTGGATTTACAGGTGTGTAGAAGGTCTGGAAAGGTGGGTTTAGTAGAGGCTTTCTGAGGAAGGCAGAGCACTTCCTCTCAGGAGTAGGACATTAAGAAGAGTTGCAGAGCTTGGAAGCAGTCATACTAGCTTTTTTGATTTAGTCCCTTGATTTTCTTGGGAAGAAAACATAATCACTCAAGCTGAGTCAGATGACTGGACAGGAGCATACTGAATGGGGAATTATATTCAATGATTGGCCTAAAAAGTGAAATGTGCTTTAGAATGGTCACTTCCATAGATTTGGTTGGCACACCCTTGCTAATAAACTGTGCTATAAGGAAGAACTTCCAAACAATGGTCAACACATGGTGGTTGAATGACAACTCATTATCTGCTTATGTTTCCAGGTCCCTCACTACTGAGAAGATTTTCAGTGGAGTGCTGTTGATGTGATGCTTGCAGGGGACATCAAGTTTAACAAAGGATACAAATATGCTTAGTTTTAAGCTGTTGTTTTTACTCCAGATATTTGTTTATGACAAGCCTCCCTTTAGGATTTTGGTGTATTCTGGAGAGTTTATGATGGCATTTTTACAGTCATCAGCAGACTTTATCAGCTATAATCCCTCAATATGTGGTTTGAGCTCTGTGAAGTAGATGCTCAAAAGGAGTGTCCCAAGGACCAAGCCTTGCAGTACTCTATTGATGACAGGTCACCTGGCCAAGGTGGATCCACCAACCCTGATTTCTTGGGTTATATTTCTGAGCCATTTTGCTACCCAGCAAGTTACACTGGGATTTATATTCATTTGGATGAGTTTATTAATTATTCCTGAATGGGGACTGGTGTAGAATGCCTTTGTGTGATCCAGATATTTTTTTAGTAACCTTGTCAAAGAATTCAAACAGTTTGACTAGGCAGGATCTGCATTTGACAAAAAAAAAAAACTGGCTTGGGGTGATAGCTTGCAGATTGCCTATGTCTTTGTTTATTAAGTCTTTCCATAGCCTTATAGATGAGGCTGGTCAGACTTAGAATTCTATAGTTGCCCAGATCGGTTGATATGCCACATTTTTGTGAAGGCAAATGACTGTTGCAGTCCTCCATTCATTTGGTAAGAACAGGAATAAAGAAAATGAAGTCAGGGAAAGCAGCAGGCTCAGATGAGGTCACAGCAGATATGATAAAGGTGAGATAAGGGAGAAATGGCTCCTGAGGGGTGGGTACTCCTATGAAAAGAAAGGAGTATCTCAGATGACTGGAGAATGATCATACTAGTTCCAGAGTTCAAGAAGGAAGGAGATATCCACAAATGTAGGCAGTACAGAGGTATCACACTGCATGAAAGTTCAGGATAGGGTGATTGACAAACCAATATGCAGAGTAGCAGAAAGTAAGATGGGATGTGAGCAATCTGATTCTGATCAGGATGTAGCATAACTGACCCCATATTCACAGACAGTTGAAAAGAAACTAGAGATGAGAAAAGAATCTAATTGGCCATGGCTACACTTGGAGAAAGCATATTACAATGTCTCAAAAAAGCTGATTTGGGCAGTTCTGCAATGGTTCTGAAGTCCCAGAAACAGTGGTAGAATTAGACAGGCTTTGGACAAGGACCTAATGACATAGATAAGAACAGTGTTTGCTCTCACAAAGGGGTTGCCAGTGGGAGTGGGTTTGCCTCAGGTTTCAGATCTGAGACGACTACTGTTCATACTGTATTGACAATAGACTACATTAGCAAACAGGTTGCAGGGGACAGATCAACAATGATGATGTATGAAGACAATGTGACACTACAGACAAACTCTGAGCAAGAATGTTATCCAAGGATAGGGAATGGGATGCAAAAGTGAATTCACATGGGATGAAACTGAGTAAGGATAAGGCAGCTGTAATGGCAGCAAATGGGGGCAATCAGAAGAAGCTGATAATTGTGATAGAAGGAAAAATAGTGGAACAGGTTAACAGCTTCAAGTATCTGGGAGGGGTAGTTGAGGAGATGGCAAGTTTGAATGAGAAGGTCAAAGCTAGAATCAAAGAGGCATCTGCTATCTGGCACATAGAGACAGGGGTAGTGTATCCCAGAAGAAGCTGAAAAGTAAGGTATACAAAATATACAGAAAACTGGCAATATAGGCTGAGCAGTTGAGGAAGCTAGAGGTTAAGGAGATGAAGTGCCTGAGACAGGTGGTGGGATGCACATTGTGGGACAGATGAAGATATATGGATATAAGATCAGAAGTCAAAATAGCTCTAATTGCAGAAAATGTCAAAGAGAACAGGTTATGGTGGTTAAAGCACAAGTACAGAAAAGCAGAAAACAATCTGGTGAAGAAGATTTGGGACAGACAAGAAGATGGCAAGAGGAAATGAGGGCATTCAGCAAAGTGCTGGATGAACTGTGTGAGAGAAGACCTGCAACAGTCAGGCATGAGTGTCGAAGAAGGTAGAAGAGTGGCTCTGAAAAGAGAGAGAGAGATGGCAACAGTTTATATGATACCCCAACCCCATATATAAAATGGGAGCAAAGGGATTGATGATAATAATGATGATGATGATGAGGACGAGGGTTATGATTCATTTAGTATGAACCCTGTTTGGAGGCTAATACTGAAAAGCCTCCATAGTAGGTTTGGCAGGCTGTATTTGTGGCTGACCAAATGGCATCCTAGTATGTTATCTGGCCCTATAGAAGCAATGTTCCTGGCCTTGTGTAATGCCTTGAGGAATTGTTCCTGGGAGATTTGAGAAGGAGGAGCAGATGCTGATAAGCAGTCTAGGCAAGGGAGGTCAGGAGTGGGGAGCCAAGTTAGAGCTAAATTTATCTGGTAGTAGACAGTCTATGTCTTCAGGTTCAGAGTACGTGATATTGTTTACTAATAGCACAGTACAATTTGGAACATTATTTCTGAGGTTTCTAAGGTTTTGTGATGATCTTTTGCCAGAGTGACTTTTTTACCTCATATTTTATCTTGCTTGATTTAATCAGGTCCTGAAGTATTTAATACATTTGGAGAATTATATTCATTTTTACATGTAATGAGCTTTTTCCTTTTATTGTAGAGCTTGTTTATCTTAAGGTTCCACCATAAGGGTTACTATTAAATTTATCATTGTATTTATTTCAAAGGGAAACAAATGTCTATATGCATTTATTTTAAGTTTATAGAATTTGGCAGCAAAGGATTCTGCACTTGCACTAGGGCCCTCAGGGTGGAAGGGAAAGTTGACTTTTGAAAGGTCATCACTCAACTTTAATAGATTTACTTTGCCACAATCACTAAATAGAGAGTTATTGGTGGATGTTTCTGACATCAGTCTTAGGGTTAATGTAACTGATGTAGGGTCTCATTTGACTAGGGAGTGTGTAGTCCAGGATCTTGTGACTCCTCACTGGGGTATGGACTACCTAGTCCAATGAGTTTGTAATTCTAGAAATCCTTGGGCATACATGTTTGGGGATGTGTAAAGTTTCCAGTTATTGAAGGGGTAGTCAAAGTCATCTAAGAGAATGGTGTTTGGCTGAATGCTTACAGCTTCAATATTAGAATGGTAGGAGTCATAGTCCAAGGGGATCATAGAGAGGGTCCTATAGTTGTCTACAAAGTGTTATGGAGTTTTGTTAGTGGTAAAATTGGACATGGTGGAATTCTAAGTCATTATCTTGCTTGATGAGTCTGAAGT
>NC_056743.1:1131826470-1131841924 GCF_019279795.1 Protopterus annectens
GTTCCACATGCATCGGATAGAATGCAAGGTCAATTTGCAGATACTGTTATGACTTCCCCAGCATGCAAACCTTCCACATGCTCATAGAATGCAAGTGTCAAGGATTATGCAGAGTGACCTGTATACTCCCCCAGCATGGGTCCTTTGAAGTCTTCCACCCCAGTCTTCACAAGTGCAAAGTCTGCTTTTGATAAATACACTTTGTTTGCAGTGACAACCTTGCCTGGGGGTGGGGATGGGATATGGATGTCCAGGGAAAGGTGGGTATGGTCAGATATCAACAATGGTGGTCTACCTCTGGTGTGGAACAGTGAGTACCCATGTTGCAGATGGTCAGGTGCAATATGTATTCCCCCTTGTGGCTGTGGTGAGTGGTCCTGCCATAGCACATGGACTCTCAAATTGTAGTGGCTGTAGGGTAAAGTTGTAGAGGCCTGAGTATTTCCTACACACAATATACCTGTACCTGACGTTAACAACTGGAATGGTGTATGTCAACACCTTCATATCTTGGCACTGTTCCCAGGGAAGCAAAGTGTGTATCCTGGATGTGGGAGGGGTGGTCTGAACTGGTTGTGTTGTGTGTTACAGGTCCTGTGGTCACGAAGCATGGTATAAAACATAACCTGCCAGTGCTGATGTGCATATCTGACCCTGAAGTAGGTGGCTGCAAATGCATATATATGCTATCCCCCACCTGGCAGTTAGTAATAGATGTACATACCTCTGTATAAATAATGATGTCAGCACCCTATAAATACTGCAGGTGCAGAACAGATGCCCAGTAATTCGGATAGTGCGCTCTGCTAATGTGTCTCCCTCAAGTGTCATAATATAGTTAGTTAGGGGTTTGAATCCTGCAAATGCTCAGTGTGTGTGTGTGTGTGTGTGTGTGTGTGTGTGTGTGTGTGTGTGTGTGTGTGTGTGTGAGCGTGTGTGCAATTCTGTGTGAGAGAAATGTCCCTTTTGGCAACTAGGAGAACACTATACAGGATGCACATTCCCCTTTCTAAACACTGATGATGTCAGCACCCTATAAGTACAGCAGGAGAAGAAAAACCTCCCAGTAATGCGAATAGCGTGCTCTGCTAATGCGTCCGTCTCAAATGTCATAACATAGTTAGGTAGGGGTTTGAATCCTGCAAATGCTCAGTGTGTGTGTTTGGGTGAGGGGGGTTAGTGTGTGTGCAATGCTGTGTGAGAGAAATGTCCCTTTTGGCAACTAGGAGAACACACTACAGGATGCACATTCCCCTTTCTAAATACTGATGATGTCAGCACCCTATAAGTACAGCAGGAGAAGGGAAACCTCCCAGTACTGTGAATAGTGTGCTCCGCTAATGCGTCCGTCTTGAGTGTAATAACATAGGTAGGGGTTTGAATCCTGCAAATGCTCCTGTGTGTGTTTGGGTGAGGGCGGTTAGTGTGTGTGCAATTCTGTGTGAGAGAAATGTCCCTTTTGGCAACTAGGAGAACACACTACATGATGCATTTGCTTTCTAAACACTGATGATGTCAGCACCCTATAAGTGCATGTTTGGAGAAGAAAAACCTCTCAGTAATGCAAATATTGGCCAGACTCAGCTACTGCTGTCTCGTACTAGTGTCATAACATAGTTAGGTAGGGATTTGAATCACCAACAATGGCAAGTGTGTGCGGGGGTGGAATTACATGTGTTAATAGAGAACCCAGCCTTTTGGCAAATCCAAAGTACAACACACCAGCTGCTGCATATTCCAATCTCTACACAGAGATGATGTCAGCACCTCTACAATACAGCAGAAGAGTGGCAAATCTCCCAGTAATGCTACTCGTCTCTCACTACTGTCATGGCACCCAGTTAGTTATGGCTTTGAATTCCACAAATGCCACGCGGTGTGTTTTATCACACAGAATGCCCATAATAATGTGGGTTGTTGTTCACAATAATGCATGACATCTGATTAAACCAGTAATGGCAATGCACACATATGATGTATGTGTGTGCCAAATACACATATATACCTGTGACCTTCAATAGTTCCCTGCTCACCAATCACCTGGGTCCGCATGTGAATACATAGGTATTTGGCACTGGATAACATTATGACTGTGGTTTTCTGTGTGGATGCTGCATGTGGTATGTGTATATATACAGTGTGAGTTGTATATGGTATCATCCTATGCAGCGAGGGATACACATCTGGTCTGGGGCATATAGTCTACATGTTGTTGATGAACAGGTGCTGCATGTTTTTCACCTGTTGTGGGGTAGTGGCTAAACAAATTGTTCCTTAGCAATGCAGTGACTACATGCTAGGAACCTTTCAGCTGAAAGTGTTTTAGCTACAGTAATTCATCAGCATTCAGTAATACTTCCAGCATTCTTGGTGAGGGTATGATGCCAACCAAGGTCAGGGTCATACCAGCCTGTGCACATGCTCAGAGAGCCCTTCTATGTTCCCTATCCACGTGGTCCAGGAGGTACATCACAGGTCAGCCATGAGTGGCATCGGACAATGACTGAGCTCATATGTGTCCATGCCTCCTGACTGACCTGCAATCGCTTGTGTTATGTGGTGGACCATAGTGCCCCATGGGCATATCACTGTGACCTTCACCTTGTCCAGCCTGGTGAGCGGGACCTCACTGTACCAGACAATAAAGGTACCTAACACAACTATAGCAGGTCTGTTGTCTACCCGTACAGGCTGTGACTGTTTGGCACACAGGATTTGTGTGCTATGTGTTGCACGTGCTGTCTTCCGGCTTAACTTATGCCTGTGTGCCAGCTGCAGAGGTGTCTGCTGCTCAGGCAGGATGCTATTCTGAGGCTCCAAGAATGCCCCAGTGTGTTCATATGTTTGGATTGCTGTCAGTGTAGGTCTACATCAGACTGGTATTGTAGTCACTGAAGTATTTCATGCCACCTGACAGGAGTTGTCATGCCAGTACTGGAGTTCAGAGTGCTTAGTCCCCAGTTTGACTATGTGGTTGCATCTCAAGGCACATGTGTTGTGCGATCCTTGTGTAGGGGAGAGGGGAGTTGACTGTGTGCGTGTGGCAAAGCTGGGTGACATTGCCACATGACACATATTCCACAACTGTACCATAGAGGTGACTGACAAGTGACCCTTTTGCACATGCTACCATAGTATTGTGATTGCCATGGTGATTAACAGCACATAGGGCCAATGGGAACAAGGTACAGAAAGTGAGTATGTGAGGGTGTAGTGCCTGTGATTAGTTAGCACTGGCATATATGACTGCTCCACGTGGTCAAATGCCAGAGTAAGTCATATGGCAATGTGTCACAGGCAACGTGCATGCGAACAGGACAAACAGTGTTCTGTCAAGTGAGACATGGACATACATATAGTAAGCTATGCAGATGTCACTAGGAATCCACAGAAGTTCCGTAGAAATCTGCATTGCAGGTGGAATCAGTGTTCCAGGGTAACTGCAAGCAAACATGCATGCAAACAAAGCTACAGTAACGCATGGCTGCATGTAGTCCATTGTACAACAAACAAGCTATTACCACTTCCAGTAGGTAACAGTGCAAATATGCAGAGCACTATACACATGTACATGGAAATACACAGGTCAGATGGCCTATTGTAGGTCCAGTCTCAGCACACAAGTGTACAGACCATGTACCCGTCAATAGGATGTACAATAACGGATGGAAACCCAGGTGCTCATACCTGCAGTAATACACATGTCAAATAACAGACACTGAGCCTTCACTCCAGTAGGTTGCATACTTAGTAGGATTTATGCTACCTGTCCTGCCACCACAGTATCCCTGACATTTATGGGGGACTCTCCCTCCTGTAAGTTAGTTTTGTGTGTTGGGGCTGTCTAGCATGGTATGAGAGATGTGAGCTTGCAGTGATAGGGTGCTCCTGTGTGTCCTGTACCAGTAAATTGGTAGTACTGCACACATATCAACATCTTCAAACATCCGCATTGCAGAGTCCAGTGTGGGCAACATGCCACTTTCTGTTTACATGTCCATCGCTTGCATTATCAATACTTTCATTACCTTATCCCCTGTGCTACCTATGTATGTGGCCTTCTGTTGACATCCTTACCACCAGTATGCAAACGTGCAGATGATACACTATGGTACTTACCATGGGTGTAGAAAACAGTACAAGACAATCATACCCTTACTGCATCGGGCATGCTGGCATATGCCCACAATTATATCAGCACACTGTACTGTTAACAACATGATACTATTACTACACATCTATGTAGTCACCCTGTGCATCAGCAACATGTTAACATGTACCTGCACTGATGTTACAGATTGCAGGAGGTGGCACAGTTTCATCATATGCACAGGGTGTGTACTTGGTATGCCTGAGTCTGCCACTGATACCACCAATTGACATGTATGTGTATGTGTGTTGGTGAGGGGCAGCAGTACAAGGTGGGGCAATGTTGATGCAGTGTGTGCGTGTATGCGGTAGCCCTAGGTGTTGCCAATTCTCATGTGTGTATGGATGTACACAGTTCCACCTCATGGCTGCCATATACCAGTGTTTGTGGACAGCCACAGACTATACCTGCCAGGTCATACAGATCAGTGTCTCTGGCCACGGAGACAGTACCTGTGCCTTGCAGGGGTGCTACGGACTGTATCCGGTACTAATCCAGACTGGGTACTGTCATCAGAAGCAGGTGTTCGTTGACTGGACACAGATCCTTGTTGGGCCTGTCCAGAGCTACGTGCACATGGCCTTCTGGGGCGGTCTGATGACAGCACAGACCCAGCATTGCTGGGGCTGCTGCTGGCACTATGGGGGTGGCTGCGGCCCTGTTGTCGTCTGCGACGACTGCCAGCTGCTGCTGTTGCTGGCATACGCCCACGTCGACGCCTCAACCATCCACCATTGCCCTGGCTCATGGACATGTAGTTGTGGAACTGATCTAATATGTCCCCACAACGTCTGTCTATGACATCGATGAAATTACGGATGGCAGCCGCAATGTCACGCATACTGTCACTCATGGCTGTGCGACATGCTGTCAGCTCTCTCAGACCCTGTCTGGTGTACCGTTCCATACGTGACTGTGCCTGCATGACAGCCCGAAACATAGCTGAGGTTGTAAGACCTCTGTGGGCACGTCTGACAGGGGCAGTATGCCTACGGATGCTCCCACGAGAACCCCTGGACATCTGTCTGTGTGGTACCATCTCAGGGCCATGCCCATGGCTGCTGTGTGGGGAAGCATGTGCCACAGATACCACATTACCCTGGTCAATGCCCACTGTATCCTGTCCATCACCTAGGGACATTGGTGACAAAGGATGTATTGGCAGGATGACTGTGCGCATTGATGGGGTTGACAGCTGTATACTGTCAATTGGCTGACCAATGACGGACCCTGGCACACCTTCCTGTGCCATTACATAGATGTCATCATTATCAGTACCCGTGGCACCTGATTCAGGTTCCCTGCTGCATGACACCAGAGCAGCACCAGAACCTGTGGGAGGGAAACAGGAAACGCAGTTTACAATGTCTACACAATGTTACCGGTGATGCACACATGCACAGGTGCACACATGCACAGGTGCACACATGCACACAGTTGCACACTTGCACACTACTCAGTATGCGAGATATCAACACACAGACACAGACACACCTGCATGCATACACAGAGCACTACTCAGTGAGCCTAATATTACTATTACTATCAAGACTATTAAAGGTATTGTTAATACACACTCACCAGCATGGATAGGCTGCATTGCTGTTACACCGGGGGGACCTGCAGAAGTGAGGAAATTAATGTCAGTGGGCACAACTGTGCCATTGTTACTGAGTATGATACAGGTCAGTAGTACAACAGTCGCCTTTCACATGTCAGCTGCTGATATTGAGAATATCACACTTGCACATTAAATACTTTGATGACAGCTACAAACCAAGGACACACCTCACACAAGCATTAACTACCAGTGTACACAACAGTCAACTATACATATGGCATAATACCTGCACGCTCGTAGTCTTGCTGTTGCGTGGCTCCAGCCTCCATCATAATGCAGGTCTGCTGCTGTTGTTGTTGTTGGCGGGCTGGAGCCACAACACTTATGAGTAGTCCCTCCAGTCTGGTGAGTGGGGGATGTGTAGCCACCCCACCACCTGTGGCAACCTGTTGCCTGTGGATATCCGACGCACGCTGACGGACATTTCTGATTAAATCACTGCAGTGATGTCGCCTGCTCATATGTCCTATTATGCCTATGTCTATGTTACTTTCGATGGACCAGGTCTTGCCACAGTGCAGCCCTCTCCTGCTGATTCTGGCTGGTGCAGGAATAGAGTATTGCATAATCCCGCACCAGGCTCTGGTGTATCTCCTCATCCTCAGCTGTAGAGTACGCTGGATTGCGCTGGTGAGCCATGGTCCTGAAAAAGGAAATAACACGATATCAGCAAAACATGTCAGCAGAATTTGGCACACATACTACACATGCTACTCGACTGTTGTGATACAACATATCTCACATATATAGCATCTGTCTGTTTATTGGTGGATACACATGTAAATGGCCAGGTATGAGTGCTCAGCCAACAACTGTGCAACAGTACCTGGCACACTCCATACGACATACTACCAAACCCCAGCAGTCAGAACACTGATTCAAGTCCAAAGCACCTCCTCACTCTGGGGGTTTGTATTGAGGTACTATATGGGGTACATCATCAACTACTGTGAGCTGACCACAAACTAATTGCCCTGGATATACATATCCCACCTCCACCACCAGCACAAACGACTACAGTGAATAACATTTCAAATGCAAACTTTACACTTCGTAACACTGACATGGTATCCATTAAGCCCACTGGGCCAGTGGAAGACACAACCCACAATGCTGACCCCTTCACAAATGATTTCTACGTACATCTGCAAGAATGCATGGATTATGCAATCCCATATAAGACCAAGACACTCTCCACAAAGGGACAGCATCCTGTCTGGTGGACCCCAGCCATAGACAGATTGTATAACAAAAGATGGAAGCTACTGCAAGACAGAGCATAATTCCATAAAGGGAAGGCATGTCTGATCAGCACTAGTAAGGAGCTATTTTCTCTCATAGAAACATCCATGGGTAACTTTAAGAGGGGAAATCAACATGGACACTACAGATAACCACAAGGCCTTCTTCAGTTATGTTAGCCTGGTCAGAAACCCTCTAATATGCTCATAGTTAGTACACAACAACAAATAATTCACTAAACTAAACCCACAGATATTAGCAACATTGTGGCAGACAGGTTCAGTGCAGGTTTCCCCCCTCCCTCTCCCCCAAAATAAGACATACTTATCCCAGCTGACTGTAACCTCCCTGTCATCACAGATGTCCAGGTGAGAGCTGCCCTCAGAAAAGCAGAAAACACAACATGAATGGGACCTGATGGTATCCCCGGTTGCATGCTACATGAACTCCAAGAGGAGCTAAACACACACATAGAAGTGCTATGTAACACTAGCCTGACTACAGGATATGTACCTGTACACTGGCATACAGCAGCAGTGGTTCCACTCCACGAAGCAGGCACCTCTACATACCAATACAATACAACACAATACAATACATTACAATACAATACAATACAATATGCTATTGCCCCTGGGACTACAGCAGCATACTGTTCTGCTACCCTGACCATTGTGACACATGTGATGTGATGGTACCTGCTCCTGTCAAACAGTTACACAGGGTGACTCATATGGCATATTACCTATCTGACTAACATTCAGCAGGGGTATGTGTGACATTTACTCATGGGGAGTCTTGCTTCTTAACGCTGTGTGGTTTATTGCAGGGTATGTCTTATCTGTGGGTAGGAACCTGTACCTCCGCCATGTGCTGTCTACTGCAGTGTCACGGACGTCACACAGCAGTCATTTAGGTTGTGAATGGTGTGAGGTGTTACTATGGTTGTTGGACATCTGTCATGGGTGTGACTTAAGTATGTAAATCCAGGAGTGGTAACCTCTATGTGGGTAGTATGTGTGTACTCTGTGGTGTCGTCAGTCACTGTGCATTGGTAATGTGTTTGAGTGCATTGTCACAGTGTTGTAAATGTCACTGTGTCCTTCTCCATATCTGTAGCTGTCATGTGAGGTACATACCGTGGCAGCCATTGTGTGGTGTGGAGGGGTACACTGACCTACATGTCCATGGCTGACGCACCATGTCTGCTGACACATACCATGTGCAGATATTCCAGGAATAGTGTGCCACTGTGAATATCATTGGGGGGACTATTGTACACATTTATGACCCTGTTCACCCCTGACACATGCAGTGGTGGGCAGCCAATCACATATATTGTGGTTACTGGTGTAGGTGATTTGAAATGGGGTATGGTACTCCAGTTTTGACACTGGTGTTCACTCCATGCCTTTGTCACCAGGCACCTGTTGCAATACATCTGTACACATGTGCCTCACTCAGAATATATATACATCTCTCTCTCTATATATATATATATATATATATATATGTATATAGATATATATATATATATATATATATATATATATATATATCTATAGATATATATATATATATATATATATATATATGTATGTATATATATATATATATATATATATATATATATATATATATATATATATATATATATATATATATGTATATATATATATATATGTATATATATATATATGTGTATATATGTATATATATATGTATATATATATCTATACATATATATATGTATATATATGTCTGTATACATATACACACACATATATATATATATATATATATATATATATGTATGTTGATGTACATATATTGCTATAGATATGGAGAGGGGGGGTGTGACAGAAAGGGGGTGAGAGTGACAGAGGGGGTGGGACAAGGGGAGTATGAGATCGTCATATACTTGTAGATAGTCAGATCTGTCTGTCTATGTATATGTATCTACATATATCTATATCTGTATGTGTGTATTACTTATATATGTTTGTACATATTCTATCTATCTACAGCTGCCTATGTATTCCTACATCCCTCTCTATGTATGTATACATATATGCATATTATATATATATATATATATATCTATATATGTATATATATATATATATATGTATATACATACATACATACATACATTCTTATATTGACATACATATGTATCCATATGATAGATAGGTATATCGACATGTTTGTTTACAAAACTGTATACACACACACTAACATACTGCTAAACATACATAACTGTGAAACCTACTTTGTACATTGCACTACAACCTACATTCAACCTACATTGATATGTGCACATAGATGCCCTCACATACATATGTATGTACAGCCTTCACTGATAGTTGCTGTATGTCCCCTGCCCTATGCACATCTTCATATACATATGGATACAGACCAATGACACATATGGAGGGTTCACAGTATGTAGACTTTTATAGTATTACTTTATATTACCTGTGTTTGTCACAGCTGCTTGTGTTGCCATCTGGTTTCATGTCCTGCTGCTCCACTTGCCAGTTGTCAGCTTTCAAGTGGTTGTTGCTGACTGGTTTTGTTTGTGTATGTTTATTTATTTATCTCTCTCTCTATCTCTCTCTCTCTCTCTCCCTACCTCCACAGGGTGCAATGAAAGTATTGCATGTGTGGACTGGGAGTAGAGCATGCTTTTGTAGGTATCTGCATATGTCCATGTGATGGCCTCTGCACCAATTGTTAGCCAGCATTTGCTAATTGCATGCAGCCAGTTGTGTACTGATTGCAGTTCTCACTGTGATTTCAGGACAGTGCTATAAAAAGGTTTGTGAGATAGGTGTAGCCCTTTCAGATTTTAAGGGCAGGGACCATGCTGGTATGCTGTGGACACTGTTCTGTGGGTGTAAAGGTTAGTATCTCTCTCATATTTCCGGCTGTGTTGTAGATTAACATTTCTCCATTCATTTCTCCAGTTTCCTGTACTAAGTGTGTATGTACACTGACACCTAAGACTACTACTACTGTTAATGTGGGTGTGTGCGCTTTCCTGTGGGACATGTGGTGTAACTGGTGTATAGCAATGGCTCTTGCAATTTGTTGCTATGGCTTCAATATTTGCCCTTTACATTCACTACTTGTATGCCTGTTAGGTGTCTTGACTGTAGTGTGTTGCTGTGGCTTTCCTATTTTCCATGTACATTCACACCTTGGAATGCTTGCTATATCTGCTAGGGTGTTACTGCATGCAGTGTGGTCTGGCCATGGTGTAGGCCTTGATATCTATTAGGGTATTTGAGTATGCTGCTGAGCAGGCCCCAGAGACTCACAGGTGCATCTTTTATCTGCCTTATGGAATGGTACATATCAGTGGGGTACACCCATTAAATTGTCTGGTATTCTGCAGTTGTGACTGTGGGATAGCATGAGCATATGTATTACTACACTATTTCTGCCATGCAAGTGGTGCATACTTTCAGTACTTCATAGTTACCATTGCATGTGTTGTAACACCTTTCTGCCTACTGTTTGTACATTTCACAGGGAGTCTGTGGGGCATCCCTGTAACTCAGTCACTGTTGCTATGTCTAGGCTCTTAACTATTCAAATATGGCAGTGCCAGACCTCTCAAGTGTACAAATATTTGCAGGTTGTCCACATTTTTGCCTCATATTTTGGTCAATATCTTATAAACAGTTTTTTCTGGCAAATAACTGTGGGCTCAAGTCAGACTATAGTGACAAACATTTAAGTTTCAGACTTCATACCCTTCCAAACATCCAACAAAATGCAGAACCTGTTACTCTCTGAACTGTCTAAGTTTGTTGTAGCATTATTTGGAATGTGTCCCTGTTTTTGGCCCTTTGCTCCACATTTTTTATTACTTAGTCTGGATGTGTTCCTGTAAGAGGTTGTGGGGTATGGGCAGTGATTATCTTGCTGTGAGTATGTGTGTGGCTTGCAAGCTGCTACAGTGACATTATTACCTACTAGCTACCAACTAGCATGGCTGTTTCTGTTCACACACTACTATTCTAGAAATCCACTACATTTGACAGTAAATATACATGACATGCTTTGTGTACTACACATCCTATATTCCCTTTACATTCATTCCTACTATTACATGATATATTTATTGTAGCACAATGCTCTTATATAACAGTCATGGCTTAGTGGTAAGTCATGCAGACTACTGTTTGCAAGGTCCTGGGTTCGGGACTGACAGTGGGATTTTATTTTGCTTTTGAGCAGACTACAGGACTTGTCATTCAGAGTGACTAAGGCACTTTTAAGCAGTTGTAACCGGGTTAGTGCTGGTTTGTGCAGAGCTCCCGCATGCGCACTGGCGTTCAGCTCCGCGCACATCCGCTTACAACCGCTTAAAAGTGCTTACTCTTACGCACACCCGCGCTATTTTCTTTTAAAGAAATGAAAATGGGGAGACAGGAAAGTGGTGAAAAAGGGGTCACAAAGAGGGTAAGACAGTAGGGAAACAAGCTCGGGTTTTGCAGGAGGGATGTAGGTAAGGCCCATAGCTGCCCATTTCTTCATCAGCAACAGCTGTGCATATGTTTGTAATTTGGTGTGACATTTGAAACCTTCCACTCCTGAGAGAGGTGTGAGGACAACAATAATACTTGTTGTACAGCCAATTGTAATTGACAGTTTCCATGTCCAGCAGACATGTTTGCGAAATGGGCAGCTATGTATGGGGCGTAATTTTTTGTGGGTACAGAGTGCCCTTTTTTTTTTTTTTTTTTTTTCAGGTGAGAGTGGTATGTCAGGTATAGGAAGTCGGTATAGCTGGGGAGGTAGGTTGGGTAGGTCAACAGACAAGACAAACAAGACGCATACAGGGGCGGTATATGACACATGTGGGGGGGTTACACAATTGACGGGGACGGATGTTTGGATATCTAGAGCCCATGAGCCCACAGATGGCAACAGTGGAACTGATATCCCCACCCATGGGCAGTTGCCACTGTGCCTTCACAGCCAAGGACGGGGCTATGCTGGGGGCTGTGTAGGCCGGGCAGCAGGCACGCCCATTAGTTGTGCCACTTGTGCCTCAAGCTGGCATAGGGACCCAAGAACAGCTTCCTGGATCTCCCTATGCACCACAGTCCGGACACTACGGAGGGTGAGTGGTTGTTCTCCTCTGGTCACACTTGCAGAGGGGGGACGAGCCCCATCCCCTGCAGTGCTTCCACCCACAGGTGACACAGGGCCACCGGAAGAGGGTCCAGACTGGGCACTACTTCCAGGTGCACTCGCCAGCTGAGGTGGGAAAAGTGGGTCCACTGGAACCCGCCTTCCCTGTCGTCCTATGTTTTGCATTATGTCAAGACAGTTTGGGTTAGTAACGTACAATACCATTCACAATTAGTTGTAACAGCATGCATTAGTATTCCCATTAACCAAACACCCAGATATTCAAACCATTGAACAGCAAGCATATTTTGAACAGCAATACACAGTCCAACAACATGCAGGGTTGATTGATGGCAACAGGCCATCAGGTTTGGATGTACGAACAGGGCAGATGCATCAACGTACATGCAAATATGTATGACCCAACAGGACAAATGTCCAGGGGTGTTAATTGTGATTGCACATACCAATTTCACGTGGAATGGATTATATGTGGTTATAGGGTAGGGTGAAGAAAATTTAATTATCTTCAAATACCAATACATATGCTGTACATTTCTAATAGCTGCAGATATATACACACTACAGTTCTACCTACAGTTTCCTATGTGATAACTACTTCAAGTTGGTGATAGGAATGTTACTGCTACATCAACATACATTTTCATTTTTATTCATACACATTCATATCTGGCTCTGTTCAGCTACATCATCCTGCTACATTTGCTTTATCTAGCTATAGACAACTGTTGATGTTTGGTATTTCAGACAACCATACTATCTACATATTGCAGACTGAGAGTAACATATCCAGATTTTGGGATACACATTCCAGCTGCAGTAACATTTTCAACACATTTTGCAGTTTGGTTCTGCTTGTCACATTCATTTCATTCTGTACTGACTGCAGTATACTTTATTCAGGAGTTATTACTACTTTATTGGTGGATTCATAACTCTTTCTCACACTCTCTCACTTGTTTTATTTTTACAATTCAGGATGGTACTTAATTCTAGGCTTTATTGACATGTTTTACCTGTAGTTATTACAATCCTTTCCGACAGACTCACTTCTGTCATGTTTCTGTATTTCAACAGGGATATATTTCACACGTGTTTTACTCAGCTTCTGCAGCTGTACTTTTCAGCCTGCTGCAGGTTATGTACTATTATATTACAGGTGGGACATCTTTATTTCAGACTTTTTCATTTTTCTGTTTGGATTACAGACTGCAAAACACTTTTGTAATCAAGCAATACTTGCAAACCCTCTTACACTGTTACTTGCACATTTTATTACTTAGTGACTACACTGCACTCTTTTGCTAACTGTCATACTTTTATATTTATTTACAGTTACAGGGAGAGGATTACTGACCTGCCTGGTGGCGCAACCGCACCAGCCTATCGCCATAGGCTCTACGGTTCGCAGAACGGACACCTGCAGCTGTAATATAAATAAAGTAATACTGGAATACACATCTCCATAATATCAGCTATGTTAATTTCTTACATAAATAATTAGATGTAACTTACTCAGTAGTGGGGCGTTGGGCATTTGCCGGGCCTCCTGGATCCAACGGTTCAGTTGGTCCTGCTTCCATCTCTTCAGGTCCGCATGGTGGTGATGGACCTGCTCACCAGTCCTTGGTATACCTGTGGCACTGGTAAGATCATGAGCCAACCGGTCCCACGCCTCAGCCCTATATGCTCCCCACAGGACCTGGCCCTGCATGAGTTGGGCCTCATGATTGTGGACAAGGATCCAAACCATATATTTGGACTCCTCAATGCCCCACCTCTGTGCTCGAAAGCAACTACCCTCACCTACACCTGACATTCTGGCTGCAAGTTGGTTCTACAATTGGTTATGCTGTGTATTCCCGCCTATGGGGCTTATATATGCCGTTTTTCCCGCACTTATCTGTGATTGGCCATTTTGGAATTTTATCAGCTTCACAAAACCTGCTTTGTCGTGCTCCTCTTTCTATTCATTCCTATATATTTGCTATTGCTGCATTTCTATGTGCAGCTGTCATGGCTTAGTGGTTCAGTACCTTGACTATGGTGTATGGTATCCTGGGTTTGAACCTGGCCTCTGCTTTTTATATTTTATGACTGTCTACACAGGCTAGGAGGTGTGTCTGTGTAAAGGCAGTTTTGTTACAGCTTGCTCAACGTTGCCCGTCGGTTAGCTTGTTGGCGCGGCGCGCAGCTCTGCGCAAACGGGTTACGCTGGTTTAAGCTTCATTTCGCTGTCAGCACGCATATCATGCTCAGCTCAGCTAGGGGCACACAATTTCAGCGTATTAAACCACTACTCACCTAAGGGCACTCATTTTACACCTGTTAAACCACTGCTCACCTACGGACACTCATTCTGCACCTGTTAAACCACTGCTCACCTACGGGCACTCATTTTGCACCTGTTAAACCACTGCTCACCTACGGGCACTCATTTTATACCTGTTAAACTACTGCTCACCTACGGGCAGATGCACTCAATTTTTTAAACTGTAGCTCAGCTATAGGCACATCTGGCATTTTTTATTATTTTGTTATCTCACATTTCTTCAAAATAAATGGCCCATTTCATTACATTTTACATAAAATATAATTTTATATGTGTACATATATGTCAGGGAGTTGTTTCGTGTTTATTTCACTAAAAATAAAAATTGATGTTGGGGGGGCTCGAACCATGACTGCCTGCTCTTCAGCCAATGTCTCTTCCGCTACACTGTTGCTTCTTGGCTTATTTTGCATATGTAGTTCTTATATGCTTTTCCACTGACTGCTAACTGTAGCTAAGCTACTGGCACACCCGCGCAAATGAGCGCACTCACGGGCAAACATCTTTACAATTTAAAAAAAATATATAACATGTTCATTTATATATTTTATGTTCATAGTCTGTGGGGGCATGTGTTGTGTTGTGTTTATTCACATTTACAAGGACTCTGTCATGGGGGTTTACTTTCGGGACTTTTACTCTTCTGAGTGCATGTCCGTTTGCAGGGCTCGGACTACGGTCACGCCCCCTACTGTCTTCCACAGACCGTGTAAGCCTTAGGTGTGATTCAGCATGCCCTTATGCATATGCATGACATGCTGACGTCACACCGTTTAACTGCAGCCTCAGTGTAAGCCTTGTAACTCTTACACGGAGGTTTCGTGAATCCTGCCCATTATTTTTCCAGAGTAAACTGATTGGTAATATTACTTAAAATGTGTAAGAATTAAGAGGTGTTGTAGGAGTCATAGAAGATTTTTCTTCCCATAGAAACTCATCA
>NC_056743.1:1131842424-1131870274 GCF_019279795.1 Protopterus annectens
GTTTAGCCAATTCAGAAACCTTGTGCTATGTATTTGTACTTATGTTAACTTTGGGGCGTTTGGCTTAGCTGGGAGTCAGGAACAACTACTAAAAGGGTATGTGACTGTATATTAAGGAGTTTTGTAATTAAAGATTACAAGAAATGCTAGCTTGTGAATGGGGGGGGCTGCTATCCCTGGCCTACAGTTAACAAAATACACTATGCACTTAATACAGTGATAAGCCCAAAATATTGTTGAATTCAGGTGCACCTACAATGCTTTTATAGTCCTTTTTCTTTCAGGATAGTTGTTTCCTTTTATTGTTTAGTGGCCAGGTTCATGAAGTTGCAAGAGCAGGTAAAAACTGCCGTGGACAGGTAGAAGGGGAATGACTGAGCAACCTGTTTGCAGGGGCTGTGGAAATCTAAAAATCAGAATGGAGATTAAGAAACAGCTGCAGTTAGTAGGGTCACTGAAGAAGATGGAGGGAAGTACAGGAGAGACAAAATATCATAGCTGAGAAATGCAAGCATGGAATATGAAACAAAAACATTACTATCAGCGCAGAGTGCAATTCTAACATTTAGTAGAAGTGTAAAGCGTACCAATGAATAAATGCAGCACAAATAGACCACAGCAATACTAATATGTGATAAACTGCCCACATATGCTATACTATCATTAATATGTACACATGGTATATAGACTATAGCATGCAGGTCTAAGGAAACAGTACAGGAGTCACTAGCCACATATTAGCTACACAGAAGAAGGGAAACACTCACAATAGTTCACTAGACAGTGTACTATGCATTAATAAGCAAAATACAGATAGTTTCCTGCAAGACTCCACTAAAGTCACATTTTTGTTACAGAAACAACTACAAAATACGTGTTGGAGTAACAGAGACATAGTACAGCACTTGCAATCCTAACAGTCAGTAGAAGTGTAAAACATACCAATGAATAAATGCAACACAAATAGGCCAGAGATAACCGATGACGTGGTATGGTATATTGAAGATTTACCCATGGTTGGTGTGGTTTAATCATGAGGGCGAAGCCCGAGTGATTAAAGCCAACTGTGGGTAAATTTCAATATACCACAACCACAGAGTCAGTTATTGCTATTATACAATGACATTATTTAAGAAAAAAATACTTACTTTTCTTAAATAATGTCTTTGTATAATGGTGCATTACTGTTCTACCGCTGGTTGTGGTATACTGCTTCCCTGTTTTGATGTACTGAGCATGTGTATAGGACTTGAGTCCCATGCATACCCAGTACATCAATGCTTAGAATTGGAAGCAATGGAGAAAAGAAAGTCTCTGTTGCTCCGTTTTTTTTTTTTTTTTTTTTTTATTTCTTTAAAAATATATATTTTGAGGACTTTATATCAACAGAAAAAAGTCCAGGCGACCGGACCTTTTTTCCATTGGTATATTGTGGGATTTACAACAGGCACGCTGGCCAATCAGCGTGCATGTTTTGGAAAATTAATGGGGGGCCATTGTATAATATGTGATAAACCACCCACATATGCTATACTAACATGCATGTGCACATGGTATATAGAATATAGCAAGCAGGTCTAAGAAAACAGTACAGGAGCCACCAACCACATATCAGCTACACAGAAGGAGAAGGGAAACACCCTCAGTTCACTAGACAGTGTATTATGTGCAATACAGTTTTAAATGCCTTGCAAGCCTAGAAATCTTAGCCCTCCAAACATAGGCTTAAAAACACTTTGCTAGAATCATAAATATCAAACTATTTTCAATTAAACAGACTTAAGGTGGCTTTTCATAAGATCACAGCAATAAAAAAGCAAAATACAGTTAGTTTCCTGCAGGACTCCACTAAAGTTGCATTTAATTTATAGAAACAGCTACAAAATACAGAGACATAATACAGCACAGACAGATTGCTTAGGGCCACACCACATGATATTATGTGGGAATGCGAAGCAAAAAAAAAACTATCAGGCTGTAAAAACAAAACATCATAGTACAAAATATTAAAAAATTGTCTCAAACTGCACTTTCTGTTATACAAGAAACAAGAGACAGGATACTAGAAATACTTGAAATATTATAATAACTAATATAATTACAAGCAGCAAAAGCAAAATAAAGTAATAAAGTAGGAAGAAACACAAATAAAGTAAAAGCAGATGAATAAAGTTCAATTTGTTTTTGTAGGTTAAGGGGAAGGGAGGAAACAAGATAGTTCAAGGTTGAGAAACTAAGGGGGTGGGCCTTCCTAAATGTAGTAGAATGAGCTGATGAGATGGGTCAGGGAGAAGTGCCAAAATGAGATTTGTAGTAGGGACAGGCAACACAAAAGCTGCCAAATTTAACAACACAACAAGAATGAGGAGGGTGGGAAGGGAAAATGTAACCAGAGATGAGTTATATTCAGAGCAAACAGGGCACCCAAATACTTCAGCTAATTACAGATATTTCTAAATAGAAGAGCAATGCTACACTTAAAGAAATCCCAATCCCTCAGAGCCACACACTCCAGGGATCTAAATCTTGTCATCACAATAAACAAACATGCTGTAGGGATAGGTTCCTGAGCCAGAGACTCCCCAGACACTGGAACAGACTGCCCATACATGTCAAGCAGAGCGCCTCTTTGGCCTTCTTCAAAAGGAACCTTGATGATTAGATGGGAGAAAGGAAATTCACCCCTGGGATCACATCAGTCACCCTGCTAGACAGGGGTCCAGGCAAGTAAATAGTGTGGGAAGAAATAGCCAGGGAATTGTTATGGCTAGGCTTGTATAGGCCCTAGGACTGATAGCCTAGTACCAACCTATGAACCTATAAGTGCTTTGAAACACTTTTCTAAGGTAATGATCTCTGGAGGCTCTTGCATCTCATTAGCACAGGCACTGCCTCATTCATTCCCCCACACTCAGGCACACATGGATACATCCCCATGTCTCTCCACTCTCTCTTATTTTACAGAATGTCCATGATATTGCCTCTCCTATTCACTATGTCCCTGTCAAGGATAAATGCAGTCAGTCAGTAATGCCAGACATTAGAGTTTCATACTTTTGTCATTTACAGTTTCTTTTTTGGAAAATCAGTTGTTCTGTTAACTTTTTAAGTTATGTAAAGTAATAGTTATAAAGTGCCTAGTGTCATGTGTTCCATCCTCATATTACAGCCTCTGCTTTTTACTCTAAGAAAAGTTGAGAAATATGGACCCCCCCAGCCAACATGTAAACACACCAACAGTTACTGCATAACAAACAACCACCCCTTCCCCTGACTGTACTCATGGACACACTGAGCCATTCCCGCAGACACACACACACACCTGAAATCACTCATACCCCTTTAGATACACACTCATTCTGCAACCCCCTAACACAAAACATCCACATGTGCACACCATCACTACCTCTCCAATAGGCTCCCTGACACTCACATCTGAAATGATCACTCCCATTGAAAGAAATTGGTGAATGTGAACATTTGAATGAGTTAATTAATGGGACCGGAAATTATGATTTACCCAGCCACGTAGCTATATGAATTGTTTGCCTGCTTAAATCACTTACCACAGGCATTTAGGGGGGCTGTCATATAACTCATTATCATATGCCACTCACCCACCATGGCTCATAAACATAGCAATAACTGATGAGGTTGACCACCATGGTGATTTCGCAGACCACACAGAATCACTGTGATAGAGTTGTCTATGAAATGGAAAGGGCTATTGACAGCATAAAACAGGCAGCACTAGATCTTACTGCTGGCAGTTGTACTTTCTGAATCCCATGGTATGTATATGTGTCTGTGTATGTATGTATGTATGTATGCATGCCTGCATGCGGACGCATTGACATGGACTCATGAGTGCACATGCATCTTGTGCAGACATTCATTTCATCCTAGTTAAGTTGTCTAATTTACGCTCACTGCTTGCCTAGCTATGTTCTGAGCTCCCAAATGATCTTAAACATGTCAAGCCATGTACTGGCAATGAATGAATGTGTGTAAAGGTTTTAGCTCATACATATTCAGATACTGCATGTGTCAACATTTTGCTTTCCATGTTTGTAAATAATGGATTTTTTTTAAACCTGTTCCCCTATATCTTATTCCACTAACTTGGAGTCTGTGGGGCTCGAGCAGCTGCTCCTCTGTCTAACCTCCTGAATGAGCAGCTGCTTGAATTGAAATGTGAGCTCAGGAGCACAGCTGCCATAACTGTGGGACACAATAAAGGTCTTGCCAGAGAGCTGGTAATTAGGGAAGTGAAATGGGAAGGGGGCTATAAGTTCAGGGAGGGTTTTAAGGCAAGGTGGCAACCAGGAGTTAGGGTAGAGTTAGGATTAAGAAGGCAAGAGGGATTTTAGGGTTAAGGACTGGAATGATATTTTAGATTTAGTGCAAGAGTGGAGGGGATTGGGGGGATATGTTTAGTTATGGAGGGGAGGGAAATTTTAGGTTTAGGGAGTGATTGCAAGTTTTTTCAGGGTTTGGTTCTGGGTAGGAAAGTTGGCTAAGTTATAGTGCATGGTAATCAGTGTAATGGGAGTTAGGGCACTTGCCAACACAAGCGAGTGATAGCAGGGAAGTGTGTTACAAGGTAATGGTGCACAATCTCTTGTAACTGCTCATTATTCATTTACGATGTATTTTAAACCCAGACCAGATATGTTGTTTTTTCTTGAATGAAAACAATTCTGTTGAAATTTTGCTTTCTTAAGACTTTTGTGATCTATTCCTCATTTTAGCTTTCCAATAAATTAATTATGATGACAATTTCATTCTTTTTAACTTTATTTTCTTGTTCATATCAGTTTTTAACTTTTCTGTTGTTTCATAAAATGCAACGTTTTTAAAAACATTTTGTGAACCTCATAATTAAACCAAATTAGCCAACATTTCTTTATGTGTAACAGAGCATTTATCCTGGAAACAAATCAAACAAATTACCTGTATTAAAATTATTTCCAATCTCTTAGAAGATTAATATGTAAAACCCATGTTGATGTTCACTGTTTGAAAGTATGCTACGTATTTCCTCATATATTTCTCTGCATTGACATAGTGTAGCTTTCTTTCCTTTTGCTCAGCTATTAATTGTGATTAGATGCAAGATAAGCCCCATGATTCAGCAAGTTCTGCATGGTGTGCAGGAATAGTGCAAGAGCTGCTGCACCCAATATGGCCAACGAGCAATCCAGGAATGAGCTCCCGGCACATGCAGAAGCGGTCCTACACTATTCCTGCACGGACACCACTGCTATATGCTAATTATCCCATTTTCAGGTGAAAACCAAGCAAATGAGGTGAATTAGTGATCCAGGAAGCAGGCAAGCATCTGTGCAGGAATAGTGCAACCTGCAGAAATGTATTCGGTTACTAACCTAATACATTTCTGCAAATTATAAAATGGAGGCATGGCAGCTCCAAAGAAGGCATGTATTCAGTGAAGTAGGCATGCCAGTGGCTAAATATTTATTTATTTATTTATTATTATTTATTTTACATTTGTTAACCGGGTTGGTCCGACTGGATACATGTCCTTTTTCAGCGGAGGCCCGGGGAGAAAAGCTCCAACAGAGTTACATTGATAATTAGGTACAGTAAATGAGCTGAAAGAACTTAACAAAAACATAGGCTATTTACATACAAGTACAAGACTGCCATTACTATTTCTGAGATTACTACAAATGTAACATTAATAACATATTAGCAAGGACGATAGGCAGTATAATGACATAGAGTTAGACAGGATACATATTTCTTTATCACAGTATACAAAGTACTTATCATCTTAGCTAGTTGTTTATGTTTTAGTTTTAGTTTTAGTGGCCATTGGCGTGATAAATATTTGTAAAATTATAAAAAATAACTTTTATTTGTTTTGGCCAGTTTTGATATTTAAACATAGGGCAGCGGCAAATGGGATCGGGCCAAAAATAAGAAAAAAGTGGAAAATAAGCTTTTAAACCCAAATCAGCATTTTGCCATGATAGCCAATGACATGCATAAAACAACAATACCAGGGTGTAGTGGTTGCTAAGAAGGAAGGCTGATTGTGAGTGTGGTAACTATGAATTAGCATTCAGTTTTATGCAAATGAGGGCAATGGTACTGAATCACAGACTTCCTCTCAGTGTTAGTTTGCACCCAATCGTGTAGGTGCAGCAATATAAGAGTGCAAGTCTAAGAGCTGAATGACTTCATAAGGGGTGTGTCATGCTTGCTGTAAGCTCATTGTCACTCTGTGGCTTGTGTTTGCCCTTAGCTAAGCACAACTAAGGAAGGGGATGTGTCAGATGTTCCTGAGCACTGTATACATAACCTAAATGGGTGTGCACGTCACTCACCGGGTTTTAAACAAAAAAAAAAAAAAAAAAAAGAAAACAGGAAATAGCAGCTCTGTTCACATCTTAAACAGGAAGCCAATAGGAAGGGAAAAACAGCAGTAGGAAGGTAATTAAGGTGAACTAGCATAGCTGGCAGGTGGAATGCATCAGAATCAGCCAAATACACGTGCAGCAGCCCAGCACACTACTATAAACTATGCAAACACCATTCACACTGTTTTTTGGGGAAACAGCAGTAGGAAGGCAATCAAGGAGAACTAGCATAGCTGGCAGATGAAATGTATCAGACTCAGCCAATTACATATGGAACAGCCTAGCACACTACTATAAACTATGCAAACACCTTCCAGTCTGTTTTTTCCCACAAACTCTACACCACCGGTGTACACTGACGGTGAAATTTTACCAGACAAAACTAACAAAATGTTAGGGGCTGCTGTCGCTCTCATACATCAATATGTGCAAGAAGCTGAGGGTGGTGAGGATGTGAATGCTGACAACCAACCCACAGTGAGGAGAAGGAGAAGAGTGTACAGACCCAGGGTAACCTACCAGGGGGTATGTGAGCTGGAGATAGTGGAGCGCTATAGGGTGGACAGGGACATTCTACAGCAAATTGTTGAGCTGTGCCAGCCACACCTCACACACAGAACCAACAGAGGGGAACCCATCCCAGTGGATACCAAGGTATGTGTAGGCTTAAGAAAACTAGCCACAGGTACCTTCCAAAGGCCAACTGGAGATATCATGGGGATCTAACAAGCATCAGCATTCAGGTTACTCCACCAGTTCCTGGATGCCATGTCAGCACTTGCTGGTTAGCACATATATTTCCTCAACACCCATGAGGCGTTTAACAGCAATATGCATCTCTTCCACCAAATAGCAGAATACCCTGACGTAGTGAGTGCAATAGACTGCACACACATACACATCAAAGCACAACCTGGAGAGTGGGATAGGGTCTACATAAACTGCAAGGGCTTCCCTTCCATCAACTGCCAGGTCATGTGCAATGCCCTGGGCATTATCTTGAAAGTGTGTGCTGGCATTCCTGGAAGCTATCACGACTCCCACATCTGGCATATGACACAGCTGTACCAGTCATTTGCCAGTGGGGACATCCCATATGGCTACCTTGTGGGGGGATGCTGGTTACACACTGGAGCCGTGGGTAATGACACCCATCAGAAATGCGCACACACCTGAACAAGAACTCCATAATAAGGTACACACACAAACCAGAATCATAATAGAGCATGTGTTTGAGATGCTCAAGTCACGGTTCTGCTGCCTGGACATATCTGGTGGAGCCTTGCAGTACTCTCCAGCTACATGTATATAAATGTTCATAGCCATGCTACACAATTTGATCCTGCAGAAACAGCTGCAGCTGGAGCAGCATGGGGCAAGGCCACACAGCCCCCCACCATTGCCAAGGCCATCACAGGCACAGAGTGACTCGGATGAGAAACTACCTGAGCCTGCCCATGTAGGCAGAAGGAGGCATGCCCAGTATGCCCAGACCTTGCTAAAGCGACAACAAATAGCACATACACAGACACGGTAGGGACCCAGGGAATTACACCTCTCTCTGACTCACACATACAGTAAAAGGGATGTCAAATATGACACTACCTGTGCTTTACCATGTATAGGGAGTGTACTATGTACATCCAACATAGGCAGCCCTCCAGCACCATCCTCAATAGTGGCACAGCCACAAGGTAAGTCAGTCTTCCTATCAATTGCTGAATGGAGTAGTATGTTCTCATAGTTGTAACTATGGTATGAATGTGAGCATGCAAGGGAATCGGGTAGCTGAATGGGATGGCATCAGTAGTGGACACCTATATGGGCAGCATGAAATTCATAACAAATACTGCTGTCAACATACTAGGCAGTACTAGACAAGGTGACAAATTCCACTCCAGTACATGTTGTGCTCCAAATGTGTGTCTATAGGACAAACACATGCTTGTCAGTGCAGCTCACATACCCACAACCAGCCTCAGCCAGCAGAACAAGTGTAGATGACCATAAAGAAAGGCTGGTCTAAGCTCTCCAATTGATGACAATGGTTTACAGCCCCCTCCAGACCTACACAGACAGACTACAACAGGTCTGGCAGTTGTATGTCAGTTCTGAAGGGTAAGAAATCTGAAACTGAAATGTAGGTCAATAAAACCTAAGATCTGCACACTACTGATATGCCTCCAGTCTGCATGATAGGTCAGAATACAAAATGAAATGGAAGCCAACAGAGTACCTGAAATACTAGCACAGTCATAGCACATGTTTAAAGTCATCAGGTGCCCCACACACACACACACAATCCCATGTAGAAATGCAGTAACATGTAAGTGTGAGGTGTAATAATAGTAGAGCACAGATTACCTGAGCTGGTCCAATCTACAGGATAGAGTGTTGCATGTGTACAATATGCAGGGGTACATGTGTTAGGTTGTTGTGTGTTCAATATTGTGTGGAAGTGATCATCTGGTAGGCATGGAGGGCTGTGTGTTGGTGGCCTATGGGCAGTACTGTCGATGAAAGGGCCATGTTCTGACAACTGCAGTGCCAATCATAATGCTTCTCAGCAATACTCATGTCAGCAGTCATCCATACTGGCTGTCCAGATGTCAATATCTGTCACTGTCTGAAAGATGGACATGCCATGAATGTGGGCCCATACATACACAGAGTACACAGGTGGAAGTACCCTAGAAAGAGTGCATAAAATGTAACTGCCAACTGCACACAACTTTGGAATTGTAAATACAGGTTAGCCTCACATTAGTTGTGTGTGTAGTATGGAATACTAATGTAGTCTGGACAATCACTGGCAGACCACAAAAGGCACAGTTATGAAGTAATGAGAGACTGCCTATGTCCCTGCACAAGGCAGCATAAGGGGAACGTCCCAGGTATATATGTGAGTCAGTTTCAAGTAGCTTCCATATTACACATGCACTCAGCTCACCCCACCATCAGCCACAGGTTTATCACAGGTCATATCTTTGCTGTTGGGAATGAGTGCAGTATGACCTCACTTCTGTATGGGAATACTCACAGAATGCAGCATGCTGAAGAGTTGTCTTATGCAGGTGTGTCCCTAACTGTAAGCAGTTCCCTGCATGCATCCCGACCAATGGGTCAATATGTACAGGAACTATTGCCATTAACACCTCAAACATTTATGCTGTCACCCCAGGAGAATTCAATGGCTCGCAGCCTGGGAATTTAGGAGTGAGAGAATGCACTGGCCTGCTACAGATGGCCAGCATTACTACCGAATGGCCTACAGTCTTCTGTTAAAGGCCTGTGTCTCACCCATACTGCCAATGTATGGTATCTCACGGGGTCCCAAATAAACTAACACAGTCAACAGAACACAAATGCAAGGCCATACTGACAAATCCCAGTAGCATGCCCCCCATGTCCTACTGCATGAACTGTGGGCCAGTCCATAAATACTGCTGGGGTGAAGGGCCAACTATAGGGATACTTCCCAGATATAGCTTGCATAATGTTAGGACGAGGATAGAATAACAAATTGGGGGTTGTAGATGCATGGACGTCATGGAGTGTGTGAAGTCTGAAACTCTGATATGTGTATGCATACTACCCCTACATGCAAACCCAGTAATGGGGGGCTACAAACTTGCTAGTAAACCACAATGTGAAGGGGAACTGACCAGATATATGAGCCCTGCCTCTTGGTAACCTGGGTAAATCTGTACAGCTGAGAGGTATGGCCACAGCAAGATATAGCCATTCTGTTAAGTTGATATATGTACAACAAGAGGATACGCAGCCACCATACTACCAAGGTGTTGGACCATTTACACAGACCCATCAGCAAGTGTTTGTAGCTACCCGTCCACAATGGCAGGAGTGTGCAAGAATGTGTAGGCTGCATTCCACAATACTGGACTCAGCTTCATTCATCTTGTATTTCCCAGTAAATAACTGTGAGCAAATAATTATATCTGTCAGTAGTCGATGACATAATACATCACAGTGTAAAACAGTACATATGTCTGAATATCTCTGCTAACACCAACCATGTAACACAAGCAGCACAGACAGCAATAGTTACAATATTCCCCTATCTGTCACCCATTGTGACTCCATATTGTCAACCTATCTACAGATAACCTGCAGAAACAGGTTGCTATCTGTCAGTTGAGAACATCAAACCCTGGACTGGAGTACAACCCTACCTGGAATGGATTAACACACTCAATACAGGTCATACTAGGCATGCTCTTGCACTTAGAGAAATGAAGTCCATGTCTGACAACACAGTGGACTATACATATCTGTCATTTGCAGATGTCTGTGCACACACACCAAATTGTACACCATTTATGCTTTACACACACATGGGATAGGAATACTCACACATATCCAAGGCCAACACACTATAATATGTCAAACATACACACACAGAGATGTGGGGAAGAGACAGACAGACAGTGACAGATAAAAGTCCATTATAAGGCCTGTCCCAACCACTACACATCCGATTGGCCATTATCACATGATATGCAGATGTCAATCACTATAGACATTCCTTTTGGTAGCCCTCAGCCCTATAGTGTCTGTGGTGCTTGTGATAACTGTGTAACACAATAGTAAAAACCAGTATTCATGTGTAGCACTTGTATATTCAGTTCTGTCAAATGTAAAGCTGTGTGTGACTGTGTGTGTGTGTGTGTTTTTTTCCAGAGGAATGATTGATGGCCCATTCACACGCACTGCACTTCCCATTGCCCATGTTACCACTCTTACTGATGTCAGTCACCTTGAAATAACCCTTTGACCAAGTCTCAGTCCTATAAGGTCCATGATGCTTGCAATAACTGTGTAATACAATTGTTTTTACTTATTTATTTGTCTTTTGTTAAACGGGTTGGTTCAATGGGCTGGGGGCCCATTTTCAGTGGAGACCCGAGAAGAAAAGCTCTGATATAAAGAACAAAGTTACAAAAAATGTATAGCAATAATATAATCATTAAAATCAAAGAAAAATGCAATACAAATATCTACAAAGTTATGCAATGCTTACATATATGACATAGCAGTTGTAATGCTGTAAGAAGAAGAAGAAGAAGAAGAAGAATAGTTAGGTGGGGTGGTGATAGGTGGAAAACTAGTTAGGTAGGAGTTCTAATCCTGGTCCTGGCAACTGTGAATATCTGTGTGTTTGTGTGTGAGTCTTTGTTGACACCTGCTTTTGTGGTCATTCACACTTACTGCCCATCCCTCACCCCTCCTTTGAGCACTGCAACTGATGTCATTCACCTTCAAAGATACACAGCTCTCCAACATATAACCACTGTGGCGCTTGCAATAACTGCCTAACACTACCGTAGCAATACATAACTAGGTAAGGGTTTGAAACTCAGTACTGGCAAGTGTGTGTGTGTGTGTGTGTGTGTGTGTGTGTGTGTGTGTGTGTGTGTGTGTGTGTCATCAGTATCCTGGGTGAGTATTGGTGTGATTTTGTAAATAACAGGATCCACTGCAGGGTGGTTTTGCTACATTTTCATATTGAGGACCCATATGTCCCAGTGTGGCATTACAAGACCAACAGTTGTCAAACACCATAGAGGTTGTTGTACACAATGCACAGCCATACATTTATATATAGGCAACCATTATAATGCACACATACCTCTCTCTACCCACAGATCATACATAAACATACATAAACACACTTAGCTCTTTTTCTCTTCCTATCTTTCTTTCCCTCTGTCTCCCTCTCACTTCCTCTTTGTTAGATGTGGAAAAATGCATCTGTTTTGCATAGGCAGAAGCTTGACTTTTGTAGGTAATGCTCATGATCAGCAAATGGCCTGTGCACAACTGGAGTCCTCCACTTGCTAATTGCATGTGGAACACCTGTGGTATCATTCCTATTGCCAGTTGCATGGAAACACAACCCTATAAGTAATCCATGCAAGTGAGTGTTGGCCCTTTTCCCTCACTGTGAGCAGGACTTCATGTGGGTGTGTAACAAACAGTATCACAGAGGGTAGATGGAAATACCTGTTACAACAACACTGTGGAGACAGGCCAAAAAACTGGAGGGAGATGTTCCTGACATGGGGGCAGAATGTAAGAATTGCTGTTCTACATTTGAAGTACAGACAAGCACAGCAAGACTATGGCCAATTCACTGATGACTGCAAACTGGGAGCCATAATTGACTCTCTGGCTAACACGAACATCCTCCAAAAGGGCCTTACTGAGACGGACACCTGGTGTCAAAGTCATGGCCTCAAGCTAAATGCCAAAAAATGCATAGTCATCCCATTTGGGAAAAATAAAACACCAATGGATTACCACATAGGTGTCAGCTCCCTTAATACAGAAGAGGTAATAAGAGATCTGGGGACCCAGGTAGATAGTAATCTCTCCTTTGACAATCATATTGCCAAAGTAGTTAGGAAATCCTTCTATGTGGCCCATCTAATTACTAAAGGGTTTGCATCTAGAAATAAAGAGGTTATAGTGCCCCTCTAATTGTCACTCATCAGACCCATCATAGAGTACAATGCCCCATTTGGGATGTACCTCACAAGACACTTCCAACAGCTGGAAAGACCACAAATGTACTTCACCAAGGGAATTACTGGCCTCAAACATATGTCCTATGCAGCCCGACTGAAAAAGCTTTGGCTGTACTCAGTGGCATATCGCTTACTCAGAGGTGATCTCTGCCTGACTTACAAAGCCATGTCCAACTCAGAATTGATGGACATGCTCCACCTAAAGAAATCCAAGTCACTGAGAGCCACACACACTAGTAAGCTAAACCTCACCACAACAATAAATAGAATATGCTGGAGGGATAGATTCCTGTCATAGAGACTCCCCATGCTTTGCAACAAAATTCCAAACTACATTAGGCAGAGCCATTCACTAACACTCTTCAGGAGAAACCTTGACGAGTGGATGGGTAACAGAAAATACGCCACTGGGATCACTTCATTGGCTCTGCTTGACAGAGGATCAGTTAATTAATCAATGGGGCAGCGAAAGCCGACACACTGTGGCTAGGCTTATAAATTCCCTCGGGCAGATAGCCTAGTACCTACCTATGAACCTAAGTAATGTTGGTTAACAGGGTTTGTGTGGATATGGCTGTTAAGTATGATTTAAAGTCTAGCATGACAGTGTTATGTGGTTGAGAAAACTCTCACCTGTAGGGCCATCTGCAGACTGGACAGAGTTTGGAGCCTGAGATATTGTGTGTTACTCACACATTTTCTGTCTTCATAAATGCAGTAGCATACTCTGATTATTGTACTCAGGAAATGCTAACATCCATGTGTGTTACTGACTTCATATCCCTCAGAAGAGATCTGCCACAACAAACCCTGTTACACCAGCAATGTTCTCAGTTTATAACTGCAATATGTCAATATTGGCCCTGTGTTTGTGCCTCTGTCCCCCAAGTCTGTCACCCTTTGTTCATATGTCATGCAGTAAGAGGTGGATATGTACCATTATTTAATGATATAATTCCTGATATCAAGCCAGTGATATATCAGATTGCCAGACATGTAATGTAAAGGAGGCCTAATAATTGTGGACAAAACCTAGATATTCTGTAGTAGTTTGTAAAGTAGTGAGGTGTGTGTACTTATGGTGATCGTTGACAGAGTGTCTGTATTATGTAGCAGTGTATTGTGATTGTGTTATTTGGCCTGTGTACAGACTGTGGTAGATGTCAGTGTTCTTAGTCCTGTTCTATCTGGCAGTGCATGCTGCTCCAGTGTCTGATACCCTATCAGTCTATATATTTGTAGGGCCAGACTGAGACATGTTCCATACCACAGTCAGGCGTCAGACTACACTGTGAATTGGGCCAGTATATGTATATGTAGGGTTAGTGTGTGAATGGCAAATATGATGATGACTTTTGTGCACACAGGCCATCGACTGTACTATTACTTAGGCTTACCAATATGTGACTGTGACCTTTCTGAGATCGGTTGTGGGTATGCACTTTCACACTAATGTCTTTTACCCCATGCTGTTACACACCTGTAATGCCTGCTATATTTGCAATTACATGTGTATTCCCCCATAGGTAAATTGGGTTAGTGTTGCGGCAGTCTGCCTGTAGTGTAGACAGTGCTTGGTGACATGCCTAGCAGTGCAGTGTATTTACCCTAGTGTGAAGTTATGTCCAGATATTTGTCAGATGTTTTGTTGCCTGGCCACCATATGTGTAGTGTATTTCTGACAAAGCAGTGGGCTGGTGTGAAGATGTATGTCACTAACTAGTGTGAAGTATGTGGCTTGGCATCTCTGCTTCTCCAGTTAATATGTGTTAGGACAGACAGGAGGGTGTGAATGCATCATCTGTGTGAGCTTATCTAGTCCAGTATTTGTGATATACCCCCATTTTCACGGCTCTAAAAATCCCCTTTGTCAGGCTTATTCCACATTTCTTGCACTAAGGTGTTCTGTGTATACCTCCTGATTGACCAGATTGTTTCAGACTGTCCATGTTTATTGCTCATATTGCTTCTGTATTCCATAGGATCATTACTGTGATTTGTGTGGTACTTCACTATGATGATTTTATGATGTCTGTCAGTAACTGATGGCATACATGTCAGTTTCAGAAGAGCCTTCCTTCACAACATGTATGTTGACGCAACCCCTGTCACTATAGCAACATTCTACATTTATAACTGCAATGCATACATTACAAACCCTTGCACTAATGGGTTGAGAGTTATGGTGCTGAGGTATGACATATGTTATATACACATACATATATATATATATATATATATATATATATATATATATATATATATATACATATATATACATACATATATATATATATATATATATATATATATATATATATATATACATATATATACATTCATATATATATATATATATATATATATATAGTGAGAAATACAGAAATATATATGTGTGTGTATGACCATGTATATGTATGTATATATATATATATATATATATATATATATATATATATATATATATATACACATATATTTGTCGCCTCATAGCAAGACGTTGTCCCGTTCGATTCTCAGCCAGAGCGTCTTCTGTGGAGACATGCGTGAATGGGCGTACCTTCGTTGAAGGTTGTGCATTAGGGCCGGCAACTCAGCACATAAAAATCAACTGCCAATTATTAGCAGACTGAAGTTCCGCTGTGGCGACCCCTAACCGACAAAATCCAAAAGACACAACAACAACATATCATATGCATAAACATATATATATATATATATATATATATATATATATATATATATATATATATATATATATCCTTTTATGTGTAAACATGAGTGCTGTGTATACCTTCTCAGATGTATCCCACCATATTAATCTAATATGTGTTTATTTACATATAAGAACATGACTGATTCAACACTTGTTTCACAAGTATTAAACAATTGTAGTAGTCAGAGCAGTTTTTCACTACTATTCAGTATGTGTACTGAATGATATATTTGAAAAACAAGTGATATTTTCACAACTGAGATGGCTTAGTGGTTAACTGCTGTGACTATAGTGTACAGTGTCCTGGGTTCAAAACCTGCAAGGGCAGTTTATTTTGTTGCTAGGCACTGCAAGGACTGTTGGATAAAGAGTGATTAAGGCACTTTTAAGCAGTTGTAAGCGAGTTTGCATGGGTTTGCGTGATGGTAAGCAATGCTAACTTCTGTTTAAATATGCTTTCAGACAGTTAGCCGGAAAAGTGCTTAATCTGTGTAGACATTGCTTACTGCTGTGCAAACAGGCTTAATCCCACTTACTACTGCTTAAAAGTGCTTATTCCCGCTTACCCCCAAGCTACTTTCTTTAAAAGAAAAGAAAAAAGGGGTGATAGGAAAGTGGTGAAAAAGGGGGCAGAAAGAGGGACAGACAATAGAGAAAGTCACTAGGGATGTGCAGGACGAGTGTAGGGAAGGTCCATAGCTGTCCATTTCTTCTACAGCAACAGCTGTGCTGCATATATACTGAATTTGGAAGTATATTTGGATACTCAAACCCCCAAGAGAGGAGTGAGGACAACAATAATGTGTTGTGAAGCCAATTAGACCAGATTACATGTGTGCAGTGGACACGTGTGCGAAATGGACAGTTATGTATGGGGCGAATTTTTTTTTTTTTGGGGAACAGATTGCCCTTTTTTTAAGGTGAGAGTGGGATGTTGGGGAAGGATACATACATTTGGGGAGGTAGGTTGAGTCAGAAGACAGACAAGACAGCATACAGGGGTGGTATATGACACATGTGGGGAGTTAACACCTTGGACGGGGAGGGGTGTTTGGAAATCAGAAGCCACTGTGCCCCCAAATGGTAACAGTGGGACTGAGGTCCCCATCCATGGGCAGTCACCACTGCACCTTCACGGCCTCAAAGGTGGCTGTGCTGGGGCTGAGCAGGAGGGCAGGCTGACCTCCAATTGTGCCATACAGCCCTCAAGCTGGCATAGCAGATTTCCCAATTCTTTGTGGAGCTCCCTATGCACCAGACCTTGGACCTGATTTTGGGTGACAGGAGCCTTTCCACACTCACTCCCAGGGGGGACGAGCCCCATCCCCTGAGGTGGTTCCATCCAAAGGTGGTGCAGTACCAGCAAATGAGGAGGTCCTGGGGCGGGTCCCAGACATGCTGCAGCCCAGTGTCATGCCCAGATGAGGTGGGAGAGGTGGATCAGTTGGGACCAGCCTTCCCAAACGTGCTATGGTGTTGCAGTTTTAAAACATATGTGGGTTAGTAATAGTCAACACAATCCAGGATTAGTTGTAACAGCATGCATAGATATTCCCATTAACCCAAAACACCAGATTTTGAACAGTTGCATAGCAAATAGAACACGTGCATATATGGAACTACAGTGGCCATTACAACAGCATGCAGGTTACACTGATAGCAACAGGCCACCAATGATAGTATTTCAACATGGAACATTAATAGAAACATATTTAAATATTTATTGAACAGTAGGACATATGTCCCAACAGTAGGTTTGGTGTAAACATATCCACTGATTTGTGTGTTTAGATTATTGTTGCAGATATGGTGCAGGGAGAGAGAAGGGAAGTAAATACTGTGGGAAGAAATAGCCATGCAATTGTTATGGCTAGGCATGTATAGGACCTAGGGCCGATAGCCTAGTACCAACCTATGAACCTATGAGATGTCAATTAACTTATATATCCTTGCAGTACTCACAACTTTAATGATCATTGCTGTACAGGTATTATAACAATACCCTATGGCCTTGGTTTGGGCAGTGATATGTTTGTACACAGTGTATACTTCAACTGTCTTATAGCTAAATTCTAATTCTCTTACCTGGTAGACTTGTGGAGGGAATGTTTGTTACCTAACTACCTAACTGTTTCTAGACATATTCCCAGATTCCTAGTTGTAATTATGCACATACCTCTCAATCTCTTAATGCACAACAACTGGACAAAGCTTGACAACATGGGGGTACAAATAGGGACATATTTTGAATATTGTTCTAATAAACTTTTAGACAATTGCTAGAACAACAGGATTTGTTTTAGTATACATTTTCTGAAGGATTTGAAGTCTGACACTCAAATGTATTTCATTATTTGGTGTCGACAATCCTGAGATCATCCCACTGATTTCCCAGGAAAAAAGAGGAACATGCCAAAAATATGAAGCAAATATCTGGACATTCTGGGAAAATATGCACAGCTGAGAGGTATGATTTATGCATACAGTCCTTGTTCACCGTTATACCCAATGTGGAGGGTAAGGAGATGATAGGTGCTTACATGAGGAGATCTATTCTACCCCTGAATTATGATGTTGACCTGATCCTTCTGTTGCTGGGGACCATCCTGGACTCCAATCTTTTTTGTTTCCAGGAGAAGATCTTTCTGCAAAGAGATGGCGTAGCTATGGGCACTTCTTGTGCCAATAGCTACGCCAACTTGGTCATGGCAGAATGGGAACATTGTCATCTATTTCAGAATGACTTATTCAAGGAATTTGTACCATTCTATAGGCGTTTTGTGGATGATCTATTTTTCGTATGGAGTGGTACATCAATCCAATTAGATTGTTTTTTCACACAGGTCAATGAATCCATCACTTTCCTGAACTTCACCATGGAATGGTCGAAGACCACCATCCCTTTTTTAGATGTCTTTGTTGATAAACTACCAGGTGGGATTGTCAACACAGGTGTATACCGCAAGACCTGCCACAGGAACACACTGTTACATCGTTCCAGTATGCACCCAGGCTATGTATACAATAACATAGTGAAGGGACAATCCATGCGGATGTCCAGATACACACCTGTAGACTCTCATCTGGAGAGTGAACTGGAAGATCTTGGTGGTAAGCTCATGGAACGTGGATATAGCCACCTTGACATTACCAGAGGGATGGATAATATTCAGAATCTCAGGAAAATAGAGCGAAACCCTATTTCTCTGAAGGGGCCATGGAATTATATACAGGTGATATAGGAAATAATTTGAATAGGAACAGGAATGGGTTTCATACAGATAATGAAATCATGTTTCCCATCTTTTATACCAGAGATGTTGGTACACTTAAAGATGTTTTTTCCAAGCACTGGCATGTCCTATCAGTAGATCCTATCATCAAGGGTCTCACAGGTGATCGACCCAAATTTGTCTATCACAATAAAAAGAATCTAAAGAGCTTGCTATGCTACCCGAGGATACGTCATGTCCCTTTTACTTCATTAGGCCCCTATATGACACCTTGTAATAAGTGCAATTTTTGCTCGTATATAGCGACTGACCCTGACTTTATCTATCCCTATGGTTCTGGCATTTACCACATTAGAACGAAAGGTAATTGCATGTCCGGAGATGTGGTCTACATTGCCTGTTGCACATCGTGTCCAGCCTACTACGTAGGCAAGACCAATCGGACATTGAGGGACAGGATTCGGGAACATATGTACCACACGAGGAAGGGCAATTTACACAATGCTTTGTCTAAGCATACTAATGAGGAAGGCATAGAACATCAATTTAAGTTCAGGATATTAGAACAGATTCTTAGAACACATAGGAGAGGGGACACTAGTAACTATACAGAGACCAGGGAAATCTACTGGATTATCAAATTCAGGGCTGACCTAACACCGGGTCTGAATGGAAGGGTTCCCCTGCGTCCATTGTTGAAATCCAGGAGGTTATCGGTCAAGAGATGTTAGGATGTATACACTACTACATCATATTAATTAGAGTTTATTTATTTTCTTCTTTACATACATTTTTCATATATTCTATATTATATATTGCTTCATATTCTTTGTTTTTACTATAGTTATAGTTGCATGTTTACATGGTTTTATTAAGATGCATTTATATGTTTCTGCATCAATTACTATTTATGGCTATGTACATACAATGCTTCTTATGTGTTTTTATGAGTTTTATACCTTTAAGATGTTGATGGGATTTTGGCGCCTTTATGTCTATTTAGAGCAGTGATTTTTGATGATTTATGTAATAAGGTCTGGAGAAGCTATTGCGAAAGCGCTAACCTGTTTTTTATTAATAAACCTGCCTTCTACCAAGTTCTGCTTGTTTTTGGATTACTATCTTTACCAGTCATTGGAATTAGAAAGCCTCTGAGACTGCACTTTTTTGGCATCCTCCATTGCTTTGCTCAGCGGCACTTGAATTTATTGAATTTATTTTATCTTTCTGTGTTTTTGTTGTTCCGCTGAGCATTAACTCCGCAGGTTCTGTTATTTTCATTTTTGTTATCACGAGCTTGTACGAACCCGTGGAGGCATGATTGGAGGGGAACCAACCTCTATTGAGCTGCCATATACGATGCCTAACAACAAGGAAACACCGGTGATGTCACGTCCGTTCCTAGATCGGTTTGCTGATTGTTTGAGAACAGAGAGGAATCCACTTGTGATGTTTGTGGAACAGGATGAGGGCTCGGTTCCTCCGAGCCTCTTGGATTATGACCGTGAAGGGTTGAATCGGGCTGTAGATCAACTTGAGCAGGACATGTTTAAATTGAAACGAATGCAGACTCAACGGCAGCATTTCGAAGTCTGCATACAGCGCCGTTTAGTACCTAGAGGCCTCAGGGTACTGAAGATGCCAACAACGGGCACCCTATACCCGGAGCTACTGTACGACTGGCAACAATTAAATATTGAGGTAAGCCTCAATTATATGAAGTTGATGAATGCTTTTTTTCTCCCATTAGAGGAGAAACTTAGAGAAGATATCAGAAAAGCTAAAAACAATATTTTAACTGTGTATCCTATCTCTGTAGTGGATCAAGTTTTAAATGCAACGTTAGATAATGTTACCATGTACGAGCGACACCTTTTCAACCAGAAAAGGGCGAAGCTCCAAAGGGACACCACAGATTTCCGACTGGGCCATATTTTCACTTGGCCCAGGAATAATGACATTAACAGTAACATCAACAATGTCCATCAGGTTTCATCTGCAGGTGTCCGTTCTTCCATCAGTGCAGAGAGCAGTGGTGGCTCTACAACTGGAACTGTTACTGTGACAGACACGGATGGCAACCTTGGTGTGTGTTTGGAAAACATCTTGACAGGCTCTGTTGTTGTCGCTGACAATGTTGTACCTGTTGGTTCGGATCCAGTCAGTGAAACACTGGACACCACCAGTCTTGATGCCAACGTGAGCACAGATATCAGGGACGAGACACATGTTTCTCGTCCAGAACCGGTTGTTAGAAGGAAAACTACTTCTCTTGCGTTGAATAGAACCAGTGATGGTTTGAACCCTGAACGTATTCTGGATTCACCGACACTGAATTCTCCACAACAGATGGGTAGCAGACACCCTTTTCCAATCAGAGCGTCCACCAACGAGGAGAGGGTTTACCAGAACAACAAGGGGAGACACAAGAGGAAGTTATCCCCGGACCGGATACCCAATCGGACAATCAAGAAAATGTGGGAGGGGAAACATTAGGCATTGTGTTCAACCTGTCGAGTTACACTTTAAGTGACTATGAAACACAAGTCCTTTCCAAAGGTCTCACCTTTATTCCTACAATGGACAGTACTTATGAAGAGACTCTCAAGGACTTCAAACTTTTCATTAGGAATTTGTCTTTGAAGATTTTCTTCAAAGGCACAGACACCAGATTGAATACCACTGCCTTTAGGTTACCTAGTACATTCATTCCTCCTACACACCCTCTGGTTGCTGCATACAGTAAATTGGTGGAAGATGAAATTTATAGGATGGAGAGGTTAAACCAGGGAAGCAGGAAGAGGAAATACAACCTCAACTTCCGACAGCGGAAAGCTTTGGACTCCCTCCGTAACAATAGTGGGATTATTATTCGACCTGCAGATAAGGGTGGTGGAATTGTAGTGTTTGATGTGGATAGGTACAATTATGATATGCTACAGATGTTGGCTGATAATAGATTTTATATTCCTATCACGAATAGTAGGGTAGATACCATCATCAATACTATACGTTCCACACTTTTTGGACTTTTTAACAATGGGATCATTGACAATGTTTTGTTTGAATTCTTCAATGTCATCCATCCCCTAATACCTACCATCCAGGGCCTTCCCAAGGTTCACAAAGACTCACAGCATCCTCCCCTGAGACCTATAGTTGCAGGGAGGGGGTGGTCTACAGAACCTTTGTCACTCTTTGTTGAAGCTCAGCTTAGACCATTAGTTGATGCCAACAGCTTCATTCTCAGGGATACTAGACAGTTTCTGTTAGATTTCTACCAGTATGTCAACATTTGTTTGGACGTCGAGAATCTCCTATGGGTTACAATGGACGTCCAATCCCTGTTCACCGTTATACCCAATGTGGAGGGTAAGGAGATGATAGGTGCTTACATGAGGAGATCTATTCTACCCCTGAATTATGATGTTGACCTGATCCTTCTGTTGCTGGGGAAACATCCTGGACTCCAATCTTTTTTGTTTCCAGGAGAAGATCTTTCTGCAAAGAGATGGCGTAGCTATGGGCACTTCTTGTGCCAATAGCTACGCCAACTTGGTCATGGCAGAATGGGAACATTGTCATCTATTTCAGAATGACTTATTCAAGGAATTTGTACCATTCTATAGGCGTTTTGTGGATGATCTATTTTTCGTATGGAGTGGTACATCAATCCAATTAGATTGTTTTTTCACACAGGTCAATGAATCCATCACTTTCCTGAACTTCACCATGGAATGGTCGAAGACCACCATCCCTTTTTTAGATGTCTTTGTTGATAAACTACCAGGTGGGATTGTCAACACAGGTGTATACCGCAAGACCTGCCACAGGAACACACTGTTACATCGTTCCAGTATGCACCCAGGCTATGTATACAATAACATAGTGAAGGGACAATCCATGCGGATGTCCAGATACACACCTGTAGACTCTCATCTGGAGAGTGAACTGGAAGATCTTGGTGGTAAGCTCATGGAACGTGGATATAGCCACCTTGACATTACCAGAGGGATGGATAATATTCAGAATCTCAGGGAAAATAGAGCGAAACCCTATTTCTCTGAAGGGGCCATGGAATTATATACAGGTGATATAGGAAATAATTTGAATAGGAACAGGAATGGGTTTCATACAGATAATGAAATCATGTTTCCCATCTTTTATACCAGAGATGTTGGTACACTTAAAGATGTTTTTTCCAAGCACTGGCATGTCCTATCAGTAGATCCTATCATCAAGGGTCTCACAGGTGATCGACCCAAATTTGTCTATCGCAATAAAAAGAATCTAAAGAGCTTGCTATGCTACCCGAGGATACGTCATGTCCCTTTTACTTCATTAGGCCCCTATATGACACCTTGTAATAAGTGCAATTTTTGCTCGTATATAGCGACTGACCCTGACTTTATCTATCCCTATGGTTCTGGCATTTACCACATTAGAACGAAAGGTAATTGCATGTCCAGAGATGTGGTCTACCTTGCCTGTTGCACATCGTGTCCAGCCTACTACGTAGGCAAGACCAATCAGACATTGAGGGACAGGATTCGGGAACATATGTACCACACGAGGAAGGGCAATTTACACAATGCTTTGTCTAAGCATACTAATGAGGAAGGCATAGAACATCAATTTAAGTTCAGGATATTAGAACAGATTCTTAGAACACATAGGAGAGGGGACACTAGTAACTATACAGAGACCAGGGAAATCTACTGGATTATCAAATTCAGGGCTGACCTAACACCGGGTCTGAATGGAAGGGTTCCCCTACGTCCATTGTTGAAATCCAGGAGGTTATCGGTCAAGAGATGTTAGGATGTATATACTACTACATCGTATTAATTAGAGTTTATTTATTTTCTTCTTTACATACATTTTTCATATATTCTATATTATATATTGCTTCATATTCTTTGTTTTTACTATAGTTATAGTTGCATGTTTACATGGTTTTATTAAGATGCATTTATATGTTTCTGCATCAATTACTATTTATGGCTATGTACATACAATGCTTCTTATGTGTTTTTATGAGTTTTATACCTTTAAGATGTTGATGGGATTTTGGCGCCTTTATGTCTATTTAGAGCAGTGATTTTTGATGATTTATGTAATAAGGTCTGAAGAAGCTATTGCGAAAGCGCTAACCTGTTTTTTATTAATAAACCTGCCTTCTACCAAGTTCTGCTTATTTTTGGATTACTATCTTTACCAGTCATTGGAATTAGAAAGCCTCTGAGACTGCACTTTTTTGGCATCCTCCATTGCTTTGCTCAGCGGCACTTGAGTTTATTGAATTTATGAGATGGCTTAGTGGTTAACTGCTGTGACTATAGTGTACAGTGTCCTGGGTTCAAAACCTGCAAGGGCAGTTTATTTTGTTGCTAGGCACTGCAAGGACTGTTGGATAAAGAGTGATTAAGGCACTTTTAAGCAGTTGTAAGCGAGTTTGCATGGGTTTGCGTGATGGTAAGCAATGCTAACTTCTGTTTAAATATGCTTTCAGACAGTTAGCCGGAAAAGTGCTTAATCTGTGTAGACATTGCTTACTGCTGTGCAAACAGGCTTAATCCCACTTACTACTGCTTAAAAGTGCTTATTCCCGCTTACCCCCAAGCTACTTTCTTTAAAAGAAAAGAAAAAAGGGGTGATAGGAAAGTGGTGAAAAAGGGGGCAGAAAGAGGGACAGACAATAGAGAAAGTCACTAGGGATGTGCAGGACGAGTGTAGGGAAGGTCCATAGCTGTCCATTTCTTCTACAGCAACAGCTGTGCTGCATATATACTGAATTTGGAAGTATATTTGGATACTCAAACCCCCAAGAGAGGAGTGAGGACAACAATAATGTGTTGTGAAGCCAATTAGACCAGATTACATGTGTGCAGTGGACACGTGTGCGAAATGGACAGTTATGTATGGGGCGAATTTTTTTTTTTTTGGGGAACAGATTGCCCTTTTTTTAAGGTGAGAGTGGGATGTTGGGGAAGGATACATACATTTGGGGAGGTAGGTTGAGTCAGAAGACAGACAAGACAGCATACATGGGTGGTATATGACACATGTGGGGAGTTAACACCTTGGACGGGGAGGGGTGTTTGGAAATCAGAAGCCACTGTGCCCCCAAATGGTAACAGTGGGACTGAGGTCCCCATCCATGGGCAGTCACCACTGCACCTTCACGGCCCCAAAGGTGGCTGTGCTGGGGGCTGAGCAGGAGGGGCAGGCTGACCCTCCAATTGTGCCATACAGCCCTCAAGCTGGCATAGCAGATTTCCCAATTCTCTGTGGAGCTCCCTATGCACCAGACCTTGGACCTGATTTTGGGTGACAGGAGCCTTTCCACACTCACTCCCAGGGGGGACGAGCCCCATCCCCTGAGGTGGTTCCATCCAAAGGTGGTGCAGTACCAGCAAATGAGGAGGTCCTGGGGCGGGTCCCAGACATGCTGCAGCCCAGTGTCATGCCCAGATGAGGTGGGAGAGGTGGATCAGTTGGGACCAGCCTTCCCAAACGTGCTATGGTGTTGCAGTTTTAAAACATATGTGGGTTAGTAATAGTTAACACAATCCAGGATTAGTTGTAACAGCATGCACAGATATTCCCATTAACCCAAAACACCAGATTTTGAACAGTTGCATAGCAAATAGAACACGTGCATATATGGAACTACAGTGGCCATTACAACAGCATGCAGGTTACACTGATAGCAACAGGCCACCAATGATAGTATTTCAACATGGAACATTAATAGAAACATATTTAAATATTTATTGAACAGTAGGACATATGTCCCAACAGTAGGTTTGGTGTAAACATATCCACTGATTTGTGTGTTTAGATTATTGTTGCAGATATGGTGCAGGGAGAGAGAAGGGAAGTAAATACTGTGGGAAGAAATAGCCATGCAATTGTTATGGCTAGGCATGTATAGGACCTAGGGCCGATAGCCTAGTACCAACCTATGAACCTATGAGATGTCAATTAACTTATATATCCTTGCAGTACTCACAACTTTAATGATCATTGCTGTACAGGTATTATAACAATACCCTATGGCCTTGGTTTGGGCAGTGATATGTTTGTACACAGTGTATACTTCAACTGTCTTATAGCTAAATTCTAATTCTCTTACCTGGTAGACTTGTGGAGGGAATGTTTGTTACCTAACTACCTAACTGTTTCTAGACATATTCCCAGATTCCTAGTTGTAATTATGCACATACCTCTCAATCTCTTAATGCACAACAACTGGACAAAGCTTGACAACATGGGGGTACAAATAGGGACATATTTTGAATATTGTTCTAATAAACTTTTAGACAATTGCTAGAACAACAGGATTTGTTTTAGTATACATTTTCTGAAGGATTTGAAGTCTGACACTCAAATGTATTTCATTATTTGGTGTCGACAATCCTGAGATCATCCCACTGATTTCCCAGGAAAAAAGAGGAACATGCCAAAAATATGAAGCAAATATCTGGACATTCTGGGAAAATATGCACAGCTGAGAGGTATGATTTATGCATACAGCTTACTACCATTCCCAGGATTCAAACCATGGCTGTGTGTGCTAAAAATGCAACAATTTTTGTTTCATCAGAGTGAGTTATTTAGACACCACTGTCTGATCCTTTAGTATTTTCTTTGTAAGTCTCTCTTGGTTGTACAATCATACCTTGTACTTACAACAGTCTTATACAGACATTCCTAGACATATTTTTTATGTAGCACAGTCTGGGTAACAGTGGTTAACACAACATTAGTATTAAGAGACTGCAACACTAAATGCCATGCAATACCAAAGTAAACACAACCAGTCCAGGATTTAGAACTTTATTGCCAGTCAGTTACAGTTTTATTGAAATATGAACTATATGGGACTATTACTGACATATTGTCTGGTTTATCCATTACAATCCATACACAGGTTTTACACTGCCAGGTGACTTTCTAATACTTTATATGTATTTGGTATGACTACTACAAGCAGGATTGTTACTCACCAGCCTCGCTCTGCAGCCTTTGCAACCTGCTAGCATGGGCTTCTTGATTCACAGCCCACTCAGCTGCAGCTGTAAAGGGAATACAGAAATATTTAGGCATACATATCCATCACATACACAGGCTAGACTTTAGTAAACAGTTCTTGATATGAATACTTACACAGTGGGACATCACCCTTCAGCCTTGCTTCTTGGACCCACTGGTCCAATACCTCCCTCTTTCTCCACTATAAGTCGGCATAGTGGTGCCAGACCTGCTCACCAGTCCGAGGGATACCAGTGGCACTAGTGAGATTGCGGGTGAGACGGTCCCAGGTTTCTGCTTTATATTGGGAGCCCTGGTACTGGTCCTGCATCAGTCTCTCATCATGTTTTTTTTTCCAGGAGTCCTAACATGACCTTTGACTCCTGTATGCCCCAGCCCTGTGCCCGAAAGCACATGCCCTCACCAACTTCTGCCATACTGCCTACAGTGGGAAGCTGTAACCAGTTATGAGCTATATTCCCACATGCGGGGTTTAAATAAGTCTGATTTCCCACCCTTTGCCATTATTGGAAGGTTTTGAATATGCTGTGCTAAGCTAAGCTATGGGCAAGCCTGCTTAGCTAAGGTTGGCAGTGCTTATAGGGGCAGGTTCAGCATTACTTAACTGGGCTACTCATTGCTTAGCAGTCATATTTACACAAAGCTTACACCTCGTAAGCACAGCTGTGAAATGTTTAGCATTGCTTATTTTATATTTTATAGACTATCTGCTGTATGGGATTGATTCATCATTCATTACATGTTATAAATCTGTTTAATGTCCCTGACATCCCCAATGTGCTTTCATTACATTTATTCATGTGTGACTATACTGTATGTGGCACTTGCATTTATATGAAGGCTTCACAACTTTATTACACTGACACCTCACATCTGCTGACATAGTATTGCAATTTTTTGCTTTAAAGT
>NC_056743.1:1131870774-1131878274 GCF_019279795.1 Protopterus annectens
TGGTCTTGATTATTGGCTAGTTAAGAACAGGCAAGTATTTATGTCAGTATTAAGCATAAAAAATTGCTTTGTTAACCTGACAAGCTACTGTAATTCATGTTCTTTTATTTTACAGCTGGGGAACTACCTGGGGAGAAAATGGTTTTGGCAAAATATGTCGTAATGCTGGACTCTTTGACGTCACTCAGCATGTCGTAGATGTCAGTCTTGAGTTGTGATACCTTATGAAAAAAGTTCCAGCAATCTGTTTGCTTTCATAAAGACTCATTATCTTCCTTGCAGAGCATTTATTTGTTTATTGCATTTGGCATTTTGTTGTGAATGTCATGTAGCATATACTTCCTTTCTATCTAAGACAGCAGCATATTACATTCTTTATAAATGAATGTTTATCTAAAGAATATCTCTGCATTTTTATTTTCTTGCCAGAAGCAAATGTCCCTTATTGGGTAAGTTTGTACCTATTCACCTAAATAAAAAGTTAAACCTATAAGTCATTCCTTGTAGTACTTGTTCGAACTTGATGTTGTTGCTGGTGAATTTCTATGGGAAGCAAAATCTTCTATAACTCCTACAACACCTCTTAATTCTTCTTACATATTTTAAGTAATATTACCAATCAGTTTACTCTGGAAAAATAATGTGGTGTAACTGATACTGAGAATGCATGTTTATGGTACCTCTGTTTTTCAGTATTATTGTAATTCACTTTACTCTTGCACCTTTTTAGTTTTTTTTCCCCGTTACTGGATAAGTTAATTAATGCAGCTAAGTTTTTGAATATATAATCCATATACCTGTGAAAGAAATATTTGAAATATATGCCAAGTAAGAATAAGGATTATCCAGAGATGCAAATAATAAAGTGATGTCATCCTAAGAAATAAATGAATAAACCTACATTTTTAAATGTAAAGTCAGAATGACAAGTCAGACTTTTAGTTGAATTGTTATCAACAATAAGAATGTATAATCAGTTTTGTTTCTTGGCTGATCTTGCTTGTCTAATCTGGTGACTTCTAGTACAGTTGTCAATTACTTTTATTTGTTTTACTGAAGGTAATTGAACATGAAAGTTGGGGTTCATTTTCAGTTTTACAATATTACTGTTTTTATAATGGGTGAGCAAGATACAGAGACATGGCTGGCTTTAATGCTAATGACCACTGAGCAGAAAAAATGTACACAAACAGCCATTTCGTTATTCAGACAGAACTTCGTTGACAATATGTAACTGTGTTTTACTAGAGTGGATTGTAAAAGTACACATACAAATGAGATGCAGTGCTAATGCATTTCAGAGACAGTGATGCTACATACCAAAGATGGCTATAGAAATTACATACAATGCAGCTACAGAGATGTGCTTGCAAAGCAGACTTCACTGTGTTCTTATGTAAGCACAGCTTATTATGCCAAAGTCACCCCTTTAACAACTGTATACACACACATGTATACCTATATGTGGGGAGAAATTAGAGCGGGTGCACTTATAATGTCACCTGCAGTATATTGACAATGGTGTGGTAGCACAATAGCAACATATCTTCTCCCATGAGTACTGAATATGTGTGTGTGTGTGTGTGTGTGTGTGTGCTTGTGTATGTATATATAGTAACCATTTGAAATGTCTGGACCCACTAGATTAACTCCTAAAATGCTGGACCTGAATGGCTAAAAAAAATAGACTTACATATACCAGCCATTTTCCTAGATATCCCCTTTTCTCCAACCTGTGGCAATCTCAGAGTTGATATATATATATATATATATATATAAGTTCTGGGGGTATAGTAATACGGGGCTTTATCCACCCTCCAAAAAAGAAGTTTAAAGGAGAGGAGCGATCTTTGAGAGTCACTCTTCTCCTGTCACTCTTTTTGGAGTGTCAGCACTTGGCATTTCAAATGACAACATTTCAATAGGGAACTTTTATATATATATATATGTATAGAGAGAGTGAGAGAGAGAGAGAGAGAGCTGCACCTTGCACCTATGTACAGTTTATACATGTAGCATATTCATGCAGACCAGACCTCATCACCCATCTGCTGCTGCTGATGTAGCAGAGCAGCATCATTACCGCTCCACTTACCACTAGGTGGCGGTTTGATTAGTTCTACCCAATGAGGGCCTGGAATGTGGCAGAACTCCATATTGTTTCAACATCAGTTATAGATGATGAAGTCAAAAGATATGCTAATGAGCACCAGTATGTAAAAAAAGCTAATCATCACAATATGGTTCAGTAATTATCTGAATTGCACGTCTTGTTCCTGAGTACCAAGGCTAGCAGCAATAATCCAAAGTGTATATAACCATGGATCACTGTTCCACCCTTTTACAGCAAGAAAATATCCAGGTTAAGAATTGCATATACACAAATGTATACCTATACATCAAGCCATATTCAAAACACTGTAAGGCAGTCTTTGCAAACTGGCAGGCTGAAAACCTACTAGTAATACATCAGTTCATTATGTACAAGACATGCGCATACCTCAGGGGACTTTGTAAGAAGATTGGAGTAGTGTCCTTCTGTCAAGGATTAGCAGTAGGGGCATCTCAACTATGTTAAAATGATTAAGGCTAAGTAAGATATGGTCATTGTTCATGTTGGAGAGGACAGACTTAAGATGTCCACCATCCTGGATATGTTACAGAACATAAGAAGATTACCAAAGATCCTAAAATGTCTGGGAATAACACATCTGTTTAATGATACTTCCATCAACTTGTATAGTATCAAAATGGAACAACAACATTTTAGGATTCAATATGTAAGAACATTGTATTTTAGATAAGGGTTTAAATGTCTGTCAGCCTAAAGTTTGATATGAGCCCAGCCAGGGTACTTTGCACAAGATTCATTTTCTCTCTTTCTTGGGGAGTAAAAATAATGAACAATAAATTGTACATATCCATCCTGTCATTTTAGACCCCTTCAAATTACAGGAGAAAAAAATAGTAAAGATGCAAAAGACAAAAAATAAAAAATCTGAGGTGAATGTAACTTTTCTAAATGCAAAAACGGTTTAATAAAAAGATGACTGTATTTGAGGAATGTTGATATCTGTACTGTTACTGAAACATGACTTACATATCAAAACTGCATATCTGGACTACCCTGGAATTTTTTATACACTTTTCAATCTTTTAAATCATATTTCAATAACAGTACAGTAATCAGAGTGTGGTTCGAACAAAACTGGAACAAATATTACAAAATCTGACTGTGGAGGCAGTTTCTTAGATACAGTAGTGACAAATCAAGGAGCTTTCTGCTCCCCACTCATGGTTATATACTCTGTAATTGACACAAATTGAGATACAATCAACTTTAACCTAACAGTAAAGTCAAAAACAGGCATAAATATATCATCCTTCTTGGACTTTCCCAAATTCTCACAGACCTAACTAAGAACTCAGCTTAATCTCAGAGGTTGAGAGCAGTAACAGCTATTCTTAATTGTATCAATAAAATTAAAGGAAGAACTGTGTATGCAAAAGGTTATGAGTAACCAATAATGCTATCACTCAATCCCATGACATAGCGAACACCCTCGCAGAAACACTCTGTAGACTAAACGATAAAGAAATATACCAGGATGCTACTGAGACAAGGGGAGGCATCCTTTATATAACTGCAGACATAACTACTACCTTAGGAAAAATTAGAAACCCAGGTTCCATGGGACTACACAATGTACATGGTGCTTTACTGCACAGAATCAAGGAAAAGCTAAGCAAGTTCCTTTCATTCATGTTAAACAAAATGTTAGTAAGTGGTCCTATACCAGATATATGGTAATAAGCTGTACTGTTAGCAGTTTAGACACAAAAAAGAGTGGCATTCTGTTCAAAACCATGGAAGGAGACATAATAGGGCCTATATAAATGACACAGGGGAGCGGCTTCTGTTAGGGCAGAATGGTGTTGTTAAGGTCCTATCAATATAGGACCTTTTAAGTCTTGTGCTTTCCTTGACCATCACTTAACAAAGGATTGGCTGCATATTCCTTACCATGAACTTGTTAAGGTTTTTGACACTGTTACATGTAAGGGAATGACTGACAAACTAAAATCATTACATTTTAATCTGTGTGTAATTCAATGGGTAAAAGAGTGCTTAGGATATAAGATGCTAAATTCAGGTTGGACCTACCTGCCTATCACAACAGGAGATCTGATGTTGTATTTTCCGTCTGCCTCAACTTGTGGGTTATAGGCTCTGATCAGATCCAAGACTGACAACTTGGACTTTAGTTCTAAAGCTTAAGTTCCCTTCTTATAATGCAATACTACACCCAGTGTCCTCATATCTCATTTACCGTGCTTGATGCTCTTTGGAGCTCAGTGAGAGAGAAGGGATGTGTTGTTACCTTTTTGGGCTTTTCCTTTGGGAAATAGTAGGTTTAGGTTTCACTGCTCTTCTCCTCCTCTCACTTTTTGTGTTTAAAAAAAAAAAGAGTTTTCGAAGTAGTTGGTGGTTTGGATTCCTGTAGAGTCACACACTTTATATTTAGGCCTTTAAGGCTTTCCTTTATCTTTCACCTGTTACTATGATTTAGCCTGGAAGGCTGTTGCACTTGGTGGATTGAGACTCTTCATTTTGTGTAGGAATGACTGAAAAGGCTGCTGGCTTCAAGAAATGTGTGGACTACAGGCACAAGTTGTTGCCATGGGATTCACATTGAGACCTGTGCTTCCATTAGGTCTAGGGCCATATCTGATAGGTGCTCTAAGCTAATTCTTAAACCGTTGCTTACCACATCTTCTTCAGTATCTATCTCCTCTACTTCTGGGTCTCCAGCTTCAAAGAAACCAGTTGAGAAACCAATAAGGGCAAAAATATGGGAAAAAAGAAAAGGAAATGAAGGAAGAGAAAGAAAGTAGGAAGTGACGTTTAGATTGTGAAGTTTTGGAAGACCTAGTATGGAAGATCCCCAGGCATTCTGTTTCCTTAGCTCCATGTTCTGATCTAACATTTCAACTGCATCAATCACCAGTTTCATTATCTCCCACCTGTCAACCTCACGGGTTCTAATCCTCAGGATCCCAAGTCCCATTGCAGTTCCTGTATTAAAACTGCATTGGCTATGATCTTCTGTAGCTGCTGTTACTCTGGAACTAGTATTTTCACTGGAACAGTCACCCCATCAGATCCAGTCACCAACCTTTAAGTCTCACAACAGACAGGTCATTACATTGAACATCCAAACCACCTTCTAAAGTGTCCTCCAAGTTCATTGGGTCATCTAGAAGTGTCAAGGAAGTGGATTTGAATAAAATGATGCAGATCTTTTTGAAGGCACAGATTTACTTTGGAATCATTCCTACCCACACCATCTGTTGGGCGGAGAGAGCTGGGTCTTCCACATCCATTCTGATTTCTCTTTCCCTTGTCTGAATCTCTGATCCAGTGTTTCTGGATCCAACTCTTCTCTACAGGGTTCCTCCACTGACACTGACTATGTGGCCATCTTTGGCACTGTTAACAGCCTTGATGTATTCAATTTGTTCCTTTTTGGTGCTGAATGCATCCGGGTGCCAAGATGTCAGAAATGGTGCCCAGAGTCATCTCTGAGGGCTTTGGTGCTGACTCAGCCAATTGAACATTGGCCCTGGACATCTGAACACTAGATACGACCTCAGACTAGGACACTGGCAGGGGAGGTGGCACTCATTTGAGGTCTTTGGATGCAAGCAGGTCTGTGTCAAGTCATCTGGCCTTGGCAATGGATTTCAAGAGAAAGGAGAGGATTCATTCTCACTCTGGAGTTGGAGAACCTCATTCAGTCTCAGATCCAGCCTGGGCCTCCAATGTATCTGGGTATTGTGTTTCATATAATTTTGTCCATGGACAGCCTGCATTACAAAGCCTAGAGCAGCCCCAAGTTAGGGTCTTCCCTGGTGTTTCTTGGTCTTTTGCAGCATTACCCTAACGATTTGAAAAGGAGGCTCTTAGATTTCACATGAGAATTGTTAAATGAGGTAAATGACCTTGATGAGGGCATAAGGTTTCCCCAAAAATCTTCCTGAAAGGACACCTGTTTCAGTGATCTTTTAGAATTACTCTTGCATAGGGGAGGTTGGACAAATGAAGCACCATCCTCTGGGGAGTTAGTGTTTCTTGAAGTTTTGGTGCAAGACCATCGACATCCTGGGTGATATCTCCTCCAGATGCTCTTGCGGACTTGGTGTCTTAATGGGTATGGAGATAACCTGATGTGGTGCAGACTGTCTCTAAAATCCAGATAACAGTTTGGTCCCACCCAAGGACTGAGCACATTGGAGCAATGGGCCTGTGGTCGATGCCATTGTAGTAGTTGCAGCCACCAGGAAGTGAGAAAAGCACATCTGTTCAATCCCTGAACATAGAGTCCAGGGCGTTGAACAGATTTGGAAAGCACGCTTTTGCTTTGGTGATCTTTTACCTTCATATGCTGAACTATGCTGAGACTTTTAAGTCGCTGAAGACCCTGTTGGCCTCCATGCTGTCAATTTCAAATATTGCCATGCGCTTATTGTCAAATGCAGCAGATGGTATGGCCAGGGAGAAAGGCACTTGCATGGCAGTTCATTATCATGTCTGAATGTGCATCTGCAACTTTGTAGAATGCTTTAAGGCATCCTTTCTGAATGTACCATTTGATGGTTCCACCTTGCATGTACCCAAAGTGAAGGACACTCTAACCTGGAGTGAACAGAATATCAAAATGTTGTTTGCCATGGGACCCCATTAATACATCCCTCAAAGGACTTTTCCTCATAATCAAAGGTAAGGTAGATGACTGTTTTTAAGAAAAACCCAACAATTTGCCCAAGAAGCTCCTGGTAATAGTACTCCCCAGGAAAAAGGAGGATAATTAATGGACACTGCCTCAGGGACAAGAGCAGACTGCAGAACCAAGAGTTTAGGTATCCTTTGTGTGACAAATCCTTTCAGTGCTCCTAAGGGTTCCCTACTAGAAGACTGAAGACGTATCTCAAAAGCATGAAACAGCAAAATATTGAAGCGGCTTTTAAGCAAATTCTTTCTCTGAGACAGAATTTGCTTGGCCACTTCATTACTTCGCCATTTTCTGCACTGTAATGTGGTCTCAGAGTTGGTATATTTAAATAGAAGTGTGTGGGGTGCACAGCCCCCCACATCGGGGGGTGTGGGAGGTGAATCCCCCCACTTAATGTAATCTTTAAAGTATTTTATTTATTTTTTTGTTGGAACAGTGATTTTTTTTCCCAAGGAAACAAAAATCGCTGTTCTGACAGTTCAAAATTGTAAGCTTTCACTTACATAGGGTTGATTAATCGCCGTTCACTTTTTTAAGCATTCGGTGATCTAATATAGACCCTTCCTAAAGGTTTACAAGGCTGCCACACCCTGGAGGCAGTTAGGGGTTACTTGGCTATCCACCCTCAACCTTGTGAGGCCATCATCATAGATTCCTGGGTGTTGAGAAGCATAACCAAAGGCTGCAGTATTCCTTTCTAAACATT
>NC_056743.1:1131883274-1132029675 GCF_019279795.1 Protopterus annectens
GTCTTATAAACAGAGTCTACAATCATATTTAGATATGCTACTAATACATGTAATTCTGTATGAATTGCAGAAGGAGTCATTACTAGGTACATTGTGGGCGCTGCGAAGAGCACTTTTGGCTGACATTAAAGAGTGAAACAATACTAATTTCATGAACTTTAATCATACTTTGACTTAGGAATGAGGTCCATTCTTGTCAAGGTATTAGAAACCCGAAAGGTTTGGAGAAATTAAAAAGGGAGAGAGCATACTTTTGACTAATGACTCTAAATTTACTTTCACAATATTCACTAAACACACTTACCTGCACACACTACAAAACTTGCCAACAAGCTGATATCCATACACACATCACCTTGCTAATCCAAAAATTGTCTTATACAGCAACAAGCGCTTTTGCAAGAGACACCCATACATAACAAATTGATGTTCTTTGTGCACACCCTGCTGACAAATATATGCATGGAGAAGTGTATATATTCCACTGGCATGTCATACAACCATTAGGCACTAATACGACAGCATCCAGTGAAAATGCCTGAAATTTAATGGACTGCACTAAAATATAAATGTGAGGTTACAGCAATCAAGCTTCTTGAAGGCTTGTTTGGCAAATGAACTTATGAACCTATAACCAATGAAACGACAGGTCTGGCTATGGCCAGATATGGACACGATACGGTATAAGATATAGAGTGCTGCTCTGCTTGCAGGTCAACCATAATAATAACAACTTTGTGTGCTCTTGTAATGTAATCCTACAGTTGTGGGCAACTATCATCTCTGTTTGTTTGTCCTGGGTTTGATATCTCCTCTGACACATGCATACTCTGTGACTCTGAGCTGAGTCATTTAACCAGACAGCACTCAAGGATTACTGCTAACAAAAATGTGATTGCATATTGTGCACGTATTTATTTATTTTTTACATATTTTTTAGCAGGGTAAGCACACTAGACATAAGTGTCCTTTTTTAGAGTGACTCAGGAGCACTATCTGGTTAAGTGATTTACTCTGGGTCACACAGTAGGCAAATGTATATGGAAAGACTCAAACCCTGTACCTTGGGTCCAGGAAGCAGCTCACTAACAGCCTTAATTCTCTGTACTAAGTGCCAGAGTATTTTACATGCACTGTAAAAAAAAAAAAACTCAGCTGTAATTTAATATACAAACTTCCAAGCATTTGATTCTGCAGTGCTCTCCATTCATCCTTTACTGTAAAACCCATTTTTGAGCACTTTTTCAACTTATTATTACATTGCTGCCTAGACTGCAGTGTCATTCTTCCCTTCACTATTGTAATGTTCCTTCTTTAGGATTGTATGTCTAGAACTGCATGGAAGCAACACCTGCAACACTATATATACATGTTTTCACTACTGCAACTTCCCAATCCTGTGCTTTATGTGCTTACAATTACATAAAAACACATAGGATTCAACGCTGTACATTTCTGTAACCCTTTCTGTCCCAGAACCCACAGCCCTATGAACATTGAGTGTACATAGTATCACCTTTCTGCAGTCCATAGCTGCCTGAACACCCTCAATGCAGTCATATGTTGTAAAACCCAATGTACCATGCAAGTGTTATACGTTGCTCAATTACATCTCATACTGAGAACCTGTCAACAGATTTGTGTTGTGTGTGTGTGTGTGTGTGTGTGTGTGTGTGTGTGTGTGTGCACCTTAAATGAGGTTTTAAATTCTTTTTATAACATTAAGTTAAGTAATTAAACAGTAATGAATTATACGTAGTCGATTAACATTGCATAAACATAATTCTCAGAAAAAAGTAAAAAATATAATAATATAGTTGAACAATCTAAAATGTAGGACTAATAAAGCACTGAGGTTTAGTTAGACAATAATGCTAACAGTAAGAGTTTCATAGTTTTTGTTGTTAATCGCCATCTGGCAGATACTGCAGATGACTAAGGCTATATGTTATTAATCAACTGCTTCCTGTGTTACAACTTTGATTCCTTTGACCCTCATTTGTCTACTGTGTGACCTTGGTAAAGTGACTTGCTCAGTCACGGTTTAGGGCATTTAGGAAATTGTCCTAGACTCCTCACACACCTAATAAGTATCAGTGTATGCAGAGGATATAGTTCACAACTGTCTCAATTATTTTCCTTAAATTTGTGGTCTGTTCCTCAGCAGAATATAGTCATTAAATAAGGACAGATGCTAGTTTAAAACTTCAGACTCCAGAAAATGCTTGCTAATGCAAAAAAAAAAAAGTGCTGTGCTAGCAACTGCCTAATTATACAAGACCAGTTTTTAAAATTTATTCTTGAGTTTGACTCAGATGCTTGAATAAATAGCTTGGGAGGTCATGGCAGCTACATTGAATTGCAGTGCTATTTCATACAGCAGCAACCTGAAACACACTTCCAAGTCATTATTTATGCATCTGTTCATTGATTTTATTGCAAGCAAATATCTAAATGAACCCAGTACATGGGGCAATAATTAATTTCAAGTGTGTGTGTGTGTGTGTGTATGTGTGTGTGTGTGTGTGTGTGTGTGTGGGTGCGTGAGCACACACCCTGAATCCAGAGTAATTATGGTGTAAAGGAAGGAATCAGTTGTAGTAAACAGGAGCTTCATCACATGAGGCATAGTCTTTGAATACAACCCTTTGTTTCCTTGTTTTGTTGACTGTTGACAGCATGTTAATTATTTGGCTGTGAATAAACTGGACAGCATGAAGACCACAAGTTTAATGTTATTGTTTAACTTAGCCTGTTTTTGCAGGCATGCAGGTGTAAAATGCACTTTGTTTGAACTACAACAGTTTGTCTAGCCATTAATGCGGATGAGTAAGGCTATGAGATGTTAATGAGTTGCTTCTTGTAGTGAAGGTTTTAATTTCTTCAATCTTCGTTTGTCTTCTATATGACTCTGATCAAGTCAGATTACCAAACAGTGTTCCTGGGCTGCTCCTGAAAAGGGACACTTGTGTCCATTAGGCAGACCCAGGGTGTTAGAAAATGCATTATACGTTTGTCTTTTCAATTCCTGCACCATTCACATAACTGCTTATTAGTATTCCACTATATGCTGTTTGTCTGTGAATCCCAGCATATCTCTTGTAGTTTTATGAATTGCCAGGTGCAATTTCAATGAATGCAAATTCTAAGAGAAGAGACGTTTATTGTTGCTCATGCTAAGCCTGTTTTCAATGTAAGAATGCATTTTTTATCAAATGAATATCAGTGTTTTTGCTTTAAATTTTGAATTAAGTTTTAAATCCAAATGTATTTGATTATTGTTAAAACAAAGAAGAAAATGCCAAGCTCAGGATCAAGTTTAAAGAGGGTTTTATGACAACTGGTGAGAGACAGCTAAGTATGGGTGTGTGCTGATGGTGCTGGGGTCCCAGTCCATTACCTTGGCTAGGATCCCATTTGACCAAGATCTAGCTTTGTGATCTGGTACTCCCCCCTCCAAAAAAAAAAGGAGACGGTTTAAACTGAGCCAGTGTTGGCTTTTTTTGCATATAAAAAAAACACGTTAGAAAGTGTTACCTTTTTCATAAAAAAAAAAGAAAGAAAAGGAAAGACAGCATTTTCCTGGTTGTAGCTATAACTATGAGAAGGTGAGCCAGTATTGGCACAGAGCATACTTCAGGAAGCCTTTCAGCTGCTCAAATGTAGAACATCTGAGCCAGCAGGAGACCAGAACAGCCCTCTGGATCAAATTCGTAGCTAAGTAGATCTGGACAGGTAGTTGGGTAGAACAGTTTTTATTTATTTATTTATTTTTGTGTTTTCTCCTATTTCTGGGGCCTCCTTCCCAGCACTGGGTCCTAGGCAGCTGTCTAAACTGCCTTGTACTTAATCCCCCCTACTCAAAGAGCTGCATGATTCTGTATTCACTACAGTTAGTCTCCTCATACCTGCTGGTTTTGAATGGAAAAACTCTAAAATACGCAAAAAGGAAGGGCTAGGTTGCAAAGGTTTGCTGTAAGACATAGGACAGAACATGCAAATTAAACCAGATGTGTGAAATGAGATGGACAGAAAGTCAAGCAAATGCAGGGTAATGAGAATGATAATGAATTTAAGGAAAAACAGGTAGCTGTGTGTGACAGAATATGAAGGTCTCATGGGGTAAACGTAGAATTGTGTAAATCACCTTGAAAGTAGGTGTTGTTGAGAGAATATGAAATTAGATATTGGTGCTGCTTTATCTGATCTCTTTTTTGCTTGCAAGAAGGTTAATTTCATAGTTTTTATTTCGTTTTAATTTTGACTTTTTTGAAACAGTCACTAAGGCCATTGATGAGGGTAAGGCAGTTCACAGAGCCTACCTTGACCTTGCAAAACCTTCGACACAATACCCCACTCGGGCATCATAGACAAGCTCACCAGCTTAAATGTAAACCCATATGTCACAAGATGGGTTGCAAACTGGCTCAAGGACAGAACCCACAAGGTCAGAATTGCTGGAGCCATGTCAGACTCTAAGCCAGTCACAAGCGGTGTCCCACAGGGCTCAGTCCTGGGACCCCTCTTGTTCGGCATTTATTTTTACGAGGTGCAAGCAAACATTGGAGGATTGTGGCTGACAAAGTTCGCAGATGACTGCAAACTGGGTGCCATAACTGATACTCCAGCGGACACAATCATCCTTCAGAAAGGCCTCATAGAAATGGATAATTGGTGCCAGAACCATGGCCTTAAACTGAACGCCAAGAAATGTATAGTCATACCCTTTGGGAAAAACAAGGTACCCACAAATTACCACATAGGTGGTAATCCGTTAAGTACGGAAGAGGTAATCAGGGACCTAGGGACCCAAGTTGACAGTAACCTCTCATTTGACACCCACATTGCCAAGGTGGTTAGGAAGACCTTCTATATTGCCCACCTTATCATGAAGGGATTCACATCTAGATCAAGAGAGGTCATTGTGCCCCTGTACTCTTCTCTTATCAGGCCCATGATTGAGTACAATGCCCCATTCGGGATGCATCTTACCCGACACCTGCAGCAGTTAGAAAGACCCCAAAAGTTCCTCACCAAGAGGATAAAGGGTCTCAAACATATGCCATATGCTGCCCAGCTGAAGAAACTCCGGCTCTATTCAGGCGCATACCGCCTACTCAGAGGCGATCTATGCCTGACGTACAATGCCATGTCCAATCCCGAATTAATGGACATGCTCCACCTCAGAAAATCCAAATCCATCAGAGCCACGAGAGCGAGAGATTTGAACCTCAACACAGAAATAAATAGGAAGTGCTGGAGACACAGATTCATAACCCAGAGGCTCCCTACACTCTGGAACAGAATCCCAGTCCATGTTAGGCAAAGCCCCTCACTGACTCTCTTCAAGAGAAATCTTGACGAGTGGATGGGAGATCGTAGGTTTACCCCGGGGGTCATCTCTGTGTCACTACTAGACAGAGGCACAGTAAACTAAACCCTAAATGGGCTTAGTATTCTCATCCCAAGGGGTGGCGAAAGCCACACACACTTTGCCTAGGCTTATAAATGCCCTAGGGCAGATAGCCTAGTATGAACCTATGAATCTATGAACCTATAGATATACCAGTGAAGGAGACAGGGCCCTTAATGGAAATATATTATTGGGAAAAGCTGGAATCTTCGATATCAGTCAGATATGAGGATAGAACTTGAATGTAAGATTCATATATATTTTTTTTACTTATCAGCAAGGTCCCTGTTTGACAGACCAGCATTACTACCACTACACACTGTTGGTATTTTGGCATCATAAAATAACAGTAAATAAGTCACTACGGGAACCCATGTTATTCATTCATTTAGTTAATTAATTATTTATTTATTTTTTGCTAAGAATGGAACAGCACTGAAAAGCATGAAATATAGAATTAACAATGAGTGCAGTGATAGCCCTAAGTTCTACTATTACTTCCAGTGCCATACGATCTGAGAACTAAAGTGACTGGAAAGTACTGGAAAATTATCCAGAGTGGAATGGACTTAGTAAGACATACTAACAATTTCAGTAATGAAAACAGCAAGTTCAACAGATATTGACATTTATAGAGATTTTGAAATGACTTTCACCTCACTGTTGCACACTGAACAAGTATTCCCAAGAATCTTGTAAATGGTATTATCTGTTAACACACACACACACACACACACACACACACACACACACACACACACACACACACACACACACACACACACACACACATACTGATGATGGCAGGCTAGTTTTGTAGTAGTGCTCAAAAAACTTTAGGGCATGATATTGAGTGATAAACAAAATGTTGAATGGTGATGGAGACAATCAGGTGGGGAAGAGAAGAATCAACATGAAAGCAGGCATATGGAAGGGATACTTGGAAGGTTGAATGATCCAGATTTTAACACATGGAAGGTGGTGGGGCTTTACTGTGCATCCTAGGTTTGTGAAGAGTATCTGTCATGGTGGTCTAGCAACACTTACTGTGAATTTGTGCCATCATTTTAGGAGAGGACTTGGTATGGAGCAACTCATTAAAGTGGAAACTGAGGAAACTACGAGGCTAAATGAATACACATTTTTCTATAATGTAAATAACATCATTAAACAAGACACAAGACAGTTTGGAGAATCAAAATAAAGAAATGTTCCACAGTCAAAATGTATGTGGTCCTAGGGCAATGGAGCGTTGATAACAAATTAGAAAAATAAATACCAGAGGGTATGACATTACAGCGGGCTATTAGACTTGGTTAAAGACCCTTGGTAACATATAAGAGGAAAAACAGATAATATAAATGAAAGATGTGTTAATATGACATTCAGCAGAGGGAAATATATCTCTGACAGAAGAGAAATATAGCCAGTCGGGGAGTCCAAATGACAAAGCTGAGCTAAGCTTGGGTTAGGAAGGAAAATTCTGATGTGTGTGAGGGTTTAGAGATATTTTTGGTGATGTGGGTTAAAACATGTAGCTGAATATAGAGTATAAAGTGGTGCCTGTGAACAGTTTATACAAGCCGATATACTATGCTGTGTAGTGGCCTGCAATGGAGACACATGCCTGCTGCTAGTTGAAATACAGGTATACCCAGAGACCTTATACAGGGGTACTTTGAACATATCTCCTGGAGGACAGCATGCAGTCATAGGAAGGCTAGCAGTGGTATGGAGATGTAGAGCTGGATGAAAGAATATAGGCTGAAGGGGGACTTAGAATTGTCATACAGGATGTTCAGGGTATTAAAGTAGAAGGGGTGCCATGTAGTTTGAAAGGGTAACAGGTTGACACAGCCATATTACAAGAACTGAAATTGAAGCAAAGAAGGTGTGCATCTTACAGAAAAGGGTAAAACAAGCATTACATACTTCAAATGTAAAGCAGAAGGAAGGGGAGCCTGAATATCAGTGAGAGTTTCAAGTGGGATGGAGGTAGAAAGAGTACAGGTCAGAGGAGAAGGTAGATGGGTGGCAGGATGTGGCACTTGAGGGGATAGGGCGATTATGGAAAAATTATGACAGAGGAAGGATGTTGAAGTGGATCAGTAGATACCTTTGGAACATTTTTAAATTGGGTGACAAAGTGACTGTGGCAAGACATTTTAATATGGTGTTAGACCCAGGTGTAAATGGAAAGGGGGTGGCAGCAGAATTTCAGGGAAAATGTCAGAAATTAAGGAAAGAAACAGACTGGTTTGATGGATAAAACTCAATGAATCCAGACCCTTTCCTGTTTACTGATTTTCAGTTATTTGGTTTGATGAATGTTGGAGGGAGAAATGTGGAAGGAAGAGAGAGTATGTGTACTGTAAAGCCAGGGGCGGCTCATGCTATAGGACTGCAGGACTGCAGCCCCCCCACCTGTAAAAAGAAAAAAGAAAAGAATGAAAAAAATTGTGAGTCCCCCCACCTGTAGAAAGAAAAAAAGAAAAAAAGTTGCGAGTCCCAGAACTCCATGCATGCGTGCTTGGTACTCCGATCTCCAGACTGCTGTGTTAGGCAGTCCAGATAGGGAAGAAAGGGATCTCTACCCTGCCAGCCCAGAAGTCTGGGTGGGTTGTTGCAGGGAAGCCAGAACAGCTTGTGCGGGCTGATACAGGAATGGATTTTGATCTGCTTTTTGGTTCAATCTTGTTATTTAAGTAAGTTCAGACATCCTTTGTTGGTGGTGACACAAAAGTGCTTTATATTTGTTTTCTCTGTTTCAGCCCTATTGTATATTATTTTCTTACTGAATCCAGGCTTGCTATTGCTGATGAATTTTCTGTCAATCCATATAAGGTAAAACATCTGAATTAACCCACACTAAATGGAAATGATTTTTGACAGTATTTTGTAGTTGTGGCATTATCCTGCTTTTCTCATATTTAGACCTTTAGTACTATTAGTTGTTGAAGTGCTCCTAATGGAACCAGATTTTCTGCTAGTCTAAATGTTGTGGCCTGTCACGCTGTTTGCCTCGTTACATTTCAGTAATATTATTGTTTGAATGCCTTTCAACATCTGGTCATAGAAGCTGTATTTTCATTATTTTTCTATCATGGAGTTTTTTTAAAACATGGCTGTTACTGACCAGGAATAAAGCTAATATTGTGGCTTAATATATTTTATGTTGCTGCAGTTGAAACCCTTTCTTAACTGTCTTCTCACTTTTTTCAGGACAAAGAGTGCTTTTTTAATAGAGATCTGTACAATCCAAGCTTATAGGGGTCATCAATGAGGTTATATTTTGGAGTAATTATTAGGTTATTTTACTATAGCTAGTGGTTGACATCAGTATTGTATCTTTTAATTAGAACTTTATTGCTTAAAAATTGTCCTTGTTGCATATACATAAGTAATGTGAGGAGTTCTGATTTTGGTCTTATGGCTTGTTATTGATGTTGTTTGATGCTAATCATATTTCTTTGGCAGATTTTTTGTTTGTTTTATTTATTTATTTTTATTTTCTTGACAGCTCCCTTATCTTTTATTCTTTTGTAAGTGTCATCTGTAACTTGCAAACCAGTGCAATTCCTAGCAAGAGAAGTACTGCACATTGCTGGGTTGCTCTTTTTCTTGACAATTTTGACATTTAAGAGTGCTGCTGTTATACTCTTCCATTATTTTCTGCGTTTTTGCACATTTACATATTTTACTGTGCTGTTGTATCTCAGTGCATTAACTGGTGGTTTTTGCACTTTTTGTCATCCTAATTGTAAATGATTGTTAGTAGCTTTATTGTTAGTTACTGATATTCCTGTACTTTGGGCTCATCTCTAGTGATTTTATAACTGTAAATGTTAGGTCTGCACTCTGGTGGCAGTAGAATATAATCAGTCTCTTCTGAGCTTGGTAATTGAAGAGGAAAGCTTTTAGTGTGTTTTTTTCTGATGGACCAGTGGGATATTTTGCTTGTTTATTTATTTTCTATGCATGTATAAAGTCTGACTGAGTAGGGAAAAGAATACATCATGGCAGATAGAATAATATGGAGTTCTGTCTCAGAACTGAATGAAGGAGCCTACCTACTGAAGTACCTGAAAAAATACTTGAGGCTGCTGAGCCCAGCCAGAGTCCTAAAGTTGCCTCCTGGTCTGAAATGGTGGAGAAGGTGACAGGAAGTTGTCAGATGATGTACTGAGCAAGAAAGAAGTATGACAACAGTTTCATTGTCAAACTACTCTGCTTACTAGGAGGATATGGAAGAAGAATGAACAATACAGCTGGAGGAGATCAATGCATGATGCTATGGATGCAAAAGAAGTCATTTGCAGAACCGTAAGAAAGGACAAAAAGAAGAATATACTATAAAAGAAGCTTGCACTTCAATATAAACTGATTTATTCCATTCAGTTTTAGTGTCACTTGTGGTAAGACTGAGGCAATTGAGAGAAATTATTCATATATGTCTGTCAGACTATATGTATGTCAGACTATAAAGTACAGCAAAACTTGATAAACTATTAGGATGACATGATACATTTAGAAAAAGGCATTAAATTACTTGGGGGTTAGACAGGGGCAAGAATAGTAGTAATGCACTTTGCATTTTCAGAATGACAGGTACAAAAGTTCCCTAACGTGCATGATGTTAATCATTATAAAAGGATATTTATATTATGCCGGTCAACGTAAAAAATCTTATTTTTGTGGGGAAGGTTGCCCTGTTTCAGATGGCTGCTTGAAAAGAACATGTGAAACATGCAGAAAATATAGACATATGAAAATGCATGCATTAGAAAATGTACAAAATAATTCCACAGAACATTTTGGCTAGATTATAATGTTAAAAAATTAATGATGTGATGAATGCTCATGAAAGCTCCAAAGAATTATTTAATATGTGAGAGGAAGAAGGGGAAGATAATTCAGATGAGGAGCTTGACAATCATGAAATACAAGAACAAGTCTCTCCAGTATGTTCTGTTTAAGTCACAGACAAAATTCAGGTCCCTAGACCTTGTATTTCTGCTACTCTTTGACTTATAAATATGCAGAAGATTCATAAGTGTGGGGTTTGCTGATACCTTGTAAGTCAGGCATAGATCACCCCTCAGCAATCTATAGGACCGAGTAGAGGGAAAGAGTGTAAGGTGCTCTGAATAAGGCAGGTTTATTACTCCTTGTATTCTTTTTTAGTAAGGAATCTCTGAGGTCACTCTAGTTGCTGTATATGCCTGGTCAGGTACATGCCAAAGGGAGCATTGTACTCTGATTGGTCTGATAAGGGCGGAGTACAGTGGGACCTAGATGCCATGCCATTACTTATAAGTTGCGCAATATACAACGATTTTCTCACCACTGTGGCCATATGGTGGTCAAAGGTAAGGCTACTGTCTACATGCATACCCAGATCCCTGATCACTGGTTCGACTCTTAGGGGCATATTATCAACATGGTAATTAGCCAGGATGGTTGACTTCCCAAAGGGTACAATTATGCATTTCTTAGCATTGAGATTAAGACCATAGCTTTGACACCATTTGCTAGTCAGAGATAGACATTCTTGAAGATTATTAGTGTATGTAGAGCTATTTATGATAACTCCCAGCTTGCAATCATCTGCAAACTTAGTCAGCCATAAACCTTCAGCATTTGCTTTCATTTCAGAGAACTAGATGGCAAAAAGGAGTTGGCCCAGTACTGAGCCCTGGGCCTTCTCTACTAGTGACTGGTCTCTTGGTGGAGGTGGTCTCACCTATTTTGACCTCCTGTGTCCTATCAGTAAGCCAGTTGGCTATCCAGTGGGTGGTAATAGGGTTTATATCTAAATTAGTGAGCTTGTCTATATGTCTGAATGGGGTATTGTATCAAAAGCCTTGGGCAGGTTGAGATAAGCTGTATGCCCAGTCTTGCCTTCATCCACTGCTTTGGTGACCATCTCAAAAAAGTCCACCAGATTTAATAGACATGACCTCGCTAAACTGTGATTGGTCCAGTGTTTGCAGGTTACCTCTTTCCTCATTTATCATGTCCTTGATGATTGACTTCAACAATTGGCTAAGCTTCTGGTGTCGTTCAAAGGTGATCCAGTATCTGTCTGCCTGGGATGACATCAGGGGCAGCTCGTGCTACAGGACCACAGGACCACAGCCCCCACCTAGACATGAAGAAGAAAAGGGAAATAAAACAGAAAAGAAAAATAAAATGAATGAGTCCGGAACACCATGCATGCGTGCTGTTCCGGGTACTCTCTCAGAACTCCAGACTGCTCTGCCAGGCAGTCCGGATAAAGGAGAACAGCATCCCTGCCCTGCAGCCCAGGAGTGTGTGTGGTGATGACGGCCGAGGAACAGAACAACACTGGAGTACATCGTCAGCAGGCTGGGGCTTCCAGCCTACTCTTGCAGGAAACCAGCATCATCGGCAGGCTGAGAAACCTACCAGGAGGACCGGAAACACAGCCGTTAGCTTGCACAGGCTGAGAGTGGATTTCTGTGTAGACAGGAATGGAGACAACTGTGGGCTCATGGGCTGAGAGTGGATTTCTGTGTAAATGGAGACTACTGCTGAACTAATTCAGTTCAGTGTGTGTGTGTGTAACTACTGCTGAACTAATTCAGGTGTGTGTGTGTGATGCCCAAGAGAACACATGGTGGTGGGTACAGAATACCTCAGGCTTAAGCCCTGTACCATGGATGCAAGTGGCAAGGGCCTGAATTCCCTACCCACCACCATTTGTAAAAAAAAGTTTGCAGATTTTTGCCTCATATTTGCTCTGTTCCTCATAAAATCTATGGCTTCTGTAGGTTTGTTTTTCCTTACAGAGTCAGTAGTGCAGTGGTGCACTGGTAGCATTATTTACCAACAGCTACAGGGTCTCTGGTTTGATTCTTGGCTGGGGTGCCTGTGTGGAGTCTGCACGTCCTCCCATCTCATATTTGTTCTGTTTCTCATAAAATCTGTGGTTCCTGTAGGTTTGTTTTTTCATGTGCAGTGGTGCACTGGTAGCATTGTTGCCTGACAACAACAGGTTCTCTGGTTTGATTCTTGGCTTGGGTGCCTTGTGTGTGGAGTCTGCATGTCCTCCCATCTTACAAAGACATGTGTCTGCAGTGTTTCTCCCTGGGCCTCTGCTGAAAATTGGCTTTTGTTCAAAGTCAGACTTTCCTGGTTAACAAATGTTAAATAAATAAAAATAACAGGCATTTGAATTTCAGACTTCATATTCTTCAGAAAGTATATGTTAACACAAAACATTTTATTCTAGCAATTTTCTAAGTTTATAACGTGTATTTGAAATTTATTCCTATTTTTAGGAACTGTATCCTCCCATTATTGTCTTTGTCCAGGTGTTGTGTGCTAAGGTTGAGAGCTATGGTGAGAACTGAATTCACTGAATATGTTTGGGGACTGTATTCCCCCATTATTGACTTTGTTCAGGTGTTTTGTGCTAAGAAGTTGACAGCTATGATGAGAACTGAATTCAGTAAATGGTAGCCATTTAAGTTTGTCTTCCTCTCTTTCACAAAACAGCTGATTTGGCATAGTGGTATGTTGCTCTGACTGTTTTGCACAGGGTCCTGGGTTTAAGACTTGGCAGTGAAATGTATGATGGTAACACAGCATTTTATTCTAGCAACTTTCCAACATTATACAAGCAATGTTTAAAATGTGTCCCTGGATTTTGGGCCCCCCCAAATAAATGTTGGCTTTTACCAGATTTCTTGTGCTGCAAAGTTCAGAGATACAGCTGAGTGTCGAGTAGATTTTACAAGGATCTGATAGCTGCAGGGGACCAAAAGTTTAGTGCTGCTTATGCTGAGTTAGCTTGCATTGTTAATAGCACAACAGGTAATGTACTTGCTTTTGATGAAGAAAGCTGCAGGTTCTGCTCCCACAGTAGGTAGATGCATTGCTCATACTGTACTATGTTGTAAAGGGGGTGGATGCTGCAGTCCTTTTTGGCGAATATACCTAGTAACTATGAACCTGTTATCAGTTTGCCATACATTCCCTATTGCGATATTATTAGCTTATCATTTTGTTAATGCAACATAGGAAATTTATTCCTCAAGGACAACAGGCACTTTATTTGTAGATGAAACAATGACATATAAAGTTGTTTGTTAGCAGCAACCTCTTCATTAGTTACAGATTTCTTTAATGTGGAATTTAGATGACTTTTACTTCTTCAGAGATTGTGCATATTTACTGATACTGGTGGGCTGTATAAGTTTGAGTAGACTTTTATGATGGAAATGTTCTGAATTGGGCAGTTTTGTCATTAATGGTGCATGCATTTTGTTTCATTGTTTACTGGAAAAATGTTCAAAACAATAAATTTAAAATGCCCTCTAACAACTGTATTGTATTGTACAAAGAATATAATTTAATACAATCAGGAAGGTGTATCAAAGAGCATGTGTATGTTTCATGTTCAAGGGGCCTATGATTTGAAAATAGCCCAAAGTTAATCTTTATCTGCCACTGGCAAATTGCATTTTCTTTGAATGTGGGTTTCAATGTTATTTCAATGAATGTGAGTTTCAAGGGCAGAGAAGTTTTAATGCTAAGTCTATTTTCATTGTGTGACTGCATTACTTTGTTTAGCAGATATATATTAGTGTTTGTGATGTAAAATGCAAAATAAAACTTTCAAATGAAATCCAAATCATCACAGAAGTAAAGCAGTATGCACATTACAGTGTTTATGGTAAATGGGGTGAAATAACCAAGGAATGGGACATTGGAATAACTGCAGGGGGGAGGCTCCATTCGAACATGATTTTGTGAGAGGGGAAGGGAAGCAAACTCAAAGACAGCCCCGGCTGAACTATACCTCTCAACTGTTCAGATTTTTGTTTCTTATTTTTGGTTTGTTTCTCATAAAATTTGTGGCAAATCATTTAGGAATGAAATCACTAAATAATGACAGACATAGAGCTTCAGACGTCATAACCTTCAGAAAAATGCATGTTAAAGCAAGACCTGTTATTCTATCAACTGTCTTGAGTTTATACAAGAGCAATTTTTAGTACTGTTTGTATGTTCCCCCAATATATTTGGCCTTGTCCAGATTTCCTGCATTAAGAGGTTGAAAGGTACATGCAAATAAATCACTTTATAGAATTAGGAATATCCAAACCTCTCAACTGTCCTCAATTTTGGCTCAAAATGTTGCTCTCCCCCTAATAATCCCGCTGCAAAATGGCAATTTTGGAAGAAAATGAGGAGGGTTTACAACTGTAAATAACTGTAATGATCAGAGTTGCTCAAGTTAACAGTACTAATATTAAAAAGGTGTCCCTTCTTTGACAGGTTCCCAGCTGTATTGTGTGGCAATTTTATATTTTTGCATCACATTTTTGGTCCGTTTTTCATAAAGGTGTGGTTTTCTGACAAATTAGTGGCAAATCATTAAAGACTGAAGTTGGAAAATAATGGCAGACATTTGAGTTTCAGATTTCATACCCCTTCAGAAAATTCATACAAATGCAAAACCTACTACTAGTCTATTATCTTTTTAAGTTTGTAAGAGCAATATTTAAAAATTGTTCTTATTTTTGGGCCAGTATCCCACTTCTATGTATGGCTTTGTCCAGATTTCTTGCTCTGAGGTTGAGAGGTATGAGCCATCACCGTCAGCCAGAGACATTTCAAATTGTGACATATTTGTTGCACCCCACTCCCCACTGTAGTGGCTTTGGATGTGTCCAAGCAAGGCAAGGAGCAGTTATGCAGTGTAAGTGTGCAGAGTATTCCCCCATCCAAGGTAGACCACAAATACGACCGTGGCTTTTCATCTGTCCTTGATTTTGCAGAATGTTCTGATTTTCTGTCATATTTTTATACTGTTGATTTATGCTTCTTATTATTCAGAAAATGCATGCTGTTGCAGTGCCATGTTGCTCTGTGTTTAAGTAACAATGCTTTAATGGCCATCAGGTAAGCTTGTCGGAGATTGTTAAGGTGCAAGTAAGCTTTAACAAGCATACTGTTAAAGAATTACCAACACTGAAAACCTTTTTGTTGTTGCCATGCAGAGAATATTTACATAACTAGATAATGTGTAAGCCTTAGGTACTGAAATGCACATGACAGTATTTGTAATAAAGGACAGTATTACAGTATTTTCAGAAGCTCATTACATTTGTTGGAGACTTGTAGTCATCTTTGCAGGCTTTACCCGTAAACCAAAGAAAATGCCAGAATATCATGTGCGGTTCACAACTTGTGCAGTAATCCTTTAAGCAATTTATCTTGAACTTGCTTCTTGTTTGCTGTTCATTTTTTACTTTGATCATGTCTTCCCTATGAAACAAGTAGATAGTTGTTGTCAGGCAGCAGGTCTTTTTTAGGTAAGAAACAGTTTTACAAGTGGAGGTATCATAGAGATTGCTACGTTCAGCATGTTACTTGGTAATTTTATAAAGCTGAATAAAAATTATAATTAGAACTGCTTTTGACTGGCATTCCAGTAATGTATTTAAAAAGTAATTTATGTTTTCATGCCTCACAACCTTAGTGTTTCCATCTAGATATTAAGTAAGTTGTCATGTAGCCAATGCATTGAAATATTTTTTTCTTCTGCACTTCATTTTGTCTTGACTGGACTCTCGTAATGACGGTTTGGCACCCAGGGCAGTGTATTTAATGTTCCAGTTGTTGTGGTTTTGAGCATAGCTCCACCCCTTTTTAGTTGGCCACACCCCTTCCCATTGGCCCCACCCATTCAGCTGTCTCCTGCAGCCCTCCCTTTAATTTGAAGTCACCAGCCACCACTGTGTAAAGCTGAATGCAAACAGGCTAACAGATTGGACAGACTGCAAGTAGACATCAGTATGTCTCATGAGGTGGTATTGGTAGATGTGTTAGGAGCACTTGTCTCAGACAATGCCATCGTTAGACTACAGTAGAAGATAAAAGGTTACAGAAAAATCAGATGAAGGTGGAGTTTGTATTTATTTTTTATTAATTTGACATTTGTTTAATGAGGTGGTTTGACTGGATAAAGTTCCTTTTCAGCAGAGGTCAAGGGACAAAAGCTACAAACAAGATAGATATGATTACCCAACATACATATGACTGCAACACTATAATCTAATAAAACAATTTGAAAGCCATGTGATTTGTAGCATAGAAAACATTTATAAGTAAACACCAGTTCTTATGAATATATACCTGAAATAAAATATTTTGACTATAAAAAAAATTGACAGAGTTCTGGCCTACATGTAAGTATAAATGTGGTTGGACACAAAACAAACACAGGGTATATAATATTTTGCATTGCAGAAATATCTAAAAAATGTGCTCTGACTCTTATCTGAACATTTATACAGTAGGTGAGTTAGCTTCTATTAGTATTAATCCATTTATCTTCTATGCATACAAAAATGGCCTAGTGTTGTCATCTAACATATTTTAAGAAGATATGGGAACTGAAAGAGTCCCATCCAAAATAGCTGATAGAAACCAGTTTGTCTTTAGTGCTCTGCGGTTAAAAATAAATTTGATTAATTAAGTTTATTGACTTCAGAGTTCTGAGAATTTGTTCATCTAAACAATTATTTTCTTATTATTTTTCTATCAGCTTTCGGTTTGAGATGAATTTTATTGTAACTTTCATTAATTTATTTACATCTAAAGAAACAAGTCTTCAGTAATCATCCTTAGTGGAAGTCACTATGAAAAAATTACAGCAGCTCATTGCTGCAGTGAAAGATTTATCAGAGAAGATGAAGTTGTTCTAAAATAAAATAGATAAAATTAATATTTCAACAAACAGTCGGAACTGTTAAATTCACTAATACAGTGACAGGGACAGCAGATAAGAAATTTGGAACATCTCTTTCAGATATAAATGGCAGGTTAAATGAAGAAGAGAGTAAAACAGAATTTTTTTGAAACAGAATACTGAACATTTTGATAAATTGCATGATCTGAAATATATCCACAAATAAAATACCCTAGGGAAGCCAAGAACAAATGGATGACCAGGTAGGCTGCCTTAATAAAGGTACGGTGGGATGTCGGCGAAGAAGCTGGGCTACTGGTAAAGCCTTGAGAAAGCTGTGCGTACCCGAGCGCTTGGGCTGAAGGCTGAGTAAAGCCTTTAGAAAGGCTTCGTATACAGGTCGTAGTTCCGGCTGGTCAGTTCGCCTGGTGAGAGGAACCGCTAGTGCGGCAGCTAGAAATCAAAGATGAAACACACAGAAAAAAAAGGCAAAACAACGTAAATGTGGCTCAGCTAAGGAGCTCTGCTCACTGTGGTGGCAAAAAATCAACGTAGTCGAAGTTCAGATTCTAGAAGGTCGTACTTTATTGAAGTAAAAAGTACCAGAAGTACAATCACCATCAAAGCGTAGTTCCTTAATGGAAAGAGTGATCCAGAGGATTTCCTTTTATAAGAGTACCTGGGGGTGTGTCAGTGGGAGCCAATCAAGTGTGGGTGAAAAAACCTTTATTGTGATTGGGCACGACAACTTGACATCACACCTCACAATCTGATAGGTTAGATACCCTGAGCCAGCTCATACGTGGTTAGTAGAATCACTCTAAACCTACAATAGTGAAGTTTGGAGATTAGCTAAAATTAGCTAAACAAATGTAGTTAACTAAAAATAGTCTTGCTGGAAAAAAATCAACCCTTGCTGGTAAAATACATTGTTAGGCTACACTTTTCGAAATCTTCGTCAGGATGGTGGACAACCTAAAAGAGCATAAAAAAATAAAAAAAAATTAAAAAAAATATTTTTGATTGTACTTCTGGTACTTTTTACTTCAATAAAGTACAACCTTCTAGAATCTGAACTTCGACTACATTGATTTTTTGCCACCACAGTGAGCAGAGCTCCTTAGCCAAGCCACATTTACATTGTTTTGCCTGTTTTTTCTGTGTGTTTCATCTTTGATTTCTAGCTGCCACACTAGCGGTTCCTCTAACCAGTCAAACTTGACCAGCTGGAACTACGACCTGTATACGAAGCCTTTCTAAAGGCTTTACTCAGCCTTCAACCCAAGTCCTCGGGTATGCACAGCCTTTCTCAAGGCTTTACCGGTAGCCCAGCTTCTTCACCGACATCCCACCGTACCTTTATTAAGGCAGCCTACCTGGTCATCCATTTGTTCTTGGCTTCCCTAGGGTATTTTATTTGTGGACATTTTTCCTCCTCTGCATAGGAGCTTAAATACCCAAGTCCCACAGACAATCATTTTCCTGCTGGACATGATCTGAAATATAGAAAAAAAAGTGCAATTTGAAGGCTATGGTATTAAATGAAAATGCGAACAGTAATAATATGGTTGTTTGTTAAAAACCTGATTGCCTAAGGTGTTAAATCTTCAGAAGGGACTTACTTAAAGTAAAGAAAGGATGTACAAATCTTGCTACCACTGTAGTGTAGAATTATAAAGCATAAACTATGATCCAGGCAAACCAGGTTCAATTAGCAGCTTAGCATCAGAAGCACTGCCAGGGAGGGATAGGTATGCCCAATTAGGAAAGGGCATTTATAGTAAACATGCAGATGAATGCAGATGTGGAGTGAGGATAGTAACAGGAGGTCATAATAACCACCATCATCAAGCAGAAGCAGTTGCTGGCACCACCCCAAGGACACCCTTTAGATCCACATTGGTCCCAGTTCACTCAGAAAAGTCCATGGAGGAGCAGTAGAACCATTGATGTATGGAAACATTGGAGCAGATGGACAGAAAGTAGCAGAATGGAAGGGAGAAAAAAAGAAAGGATGCACAAGTCTTTGATTAAACCTTCAATAAAATCAAAAGATCTTCCTAGGTCCATTATAATAAGACTGATTTCATATTTGGACAAAGAAATGGCGCTCAGAACTGAATGGTCAATCCCCAATTAAAAGTGGAGGCAATAAATTGTAATTTGTTAATGACTTCTCTAAAAACAGTAAAGAAAAACAGGAAAATGGCTGGCCATTACTACAAACACTGAAAAAACAAACTATGAGCTCATATTTTGCTTCCAGATAGAATTATATTATTTCTTCCAAATTAAACAAATGTGTGCTTGCTTAAAAGAAGCTTTCACATATACACATTAAAATATAATATAATATGAGATTCTGAAGAAATGTACTAGAACCACTCTAAAGAGACAAGAAAAAAGAAACGTGGGAAAACAAGCTAAAAATATGAATAAAAATATATAGGTGGAAAATGGCATCTCATTATTAAATTTATTTCCTTTACCCCCTGCACACCAGAATTGACGTTCAGCAATTTAAAATTAGCGGGAATGCTCATAACGCCCCCAACCCATCAGGGTAAGAAATCTGGTCAAAGCCATAAGGGACAATCATCCCTACCAAGGCAAAAGTTGCTAGAATAACAGATTTAGCATAAGCACATAGAGCACACCTCCCAACCTGTCAGAGTAAGGAATATGGACAAAGCCATAAGGGACAATCGTCCCACAAAGCAAAAAGTTGATAGAATAACAGGTTTAGCATTAGCATGGATATTCTGAAGGGTACAAATAAAAAAACACAACAAATAAAATGTTTTATACATGCAATAAAGTTTAGGCGTAGCTGCACGGGTGTGCCCATTGCTTAGCTACGTTTAGTCCAGCTTAAACAGCACAAGAAGTTAAATAGCAAGAAACATCCAACATAAGCAGTACTGCAATAGTGTGGTGGTTAGAGTGTACACTTTACAAGCACCCATTTCTGGTTCAATCCCCACTGTAACCAAATTGCATTTTACATGTGAAAGCAGTACATAAACATTTTTTTTATAATTAGCTATTAAATAACATATAGTTGTTAACCAGAGTGCTATAGTAGGCCCAAATGTGAGGTGTCAGTTTAATAAATTTGGGAAACCCCCATATAGATACAAGTGTTCCATACAGCATAGTCACACATGAATAAATGTAATGAAAGCACATTGTGGGGATGTCAGGGACAGTAAGCAAATATATAATATGTAATGAATGATGAATCAATCCCATACAGCAGATAGTCTATAAAACGAAAAATAAGCAATGCTAAGCATTGCACAGCTCTGCTTACCAGGTGTAAGCATTGTGTAAATATGACTGCTAAGCAATGAGTAGCCCAGCTACATGGATTTTCCCATTGGTAAGCAGTGCTGAACCTGCCCCTTGAAGCACTGCCAACCTTAGCTAAGCAGGTTTGCCCGTAGCTTAACTCAGCATATTCAAAACCATCCATTCATGGCAAAGGGTGGGAAATTGATGGTATTTAAACCCCGCAGGTGAGAACACAGCTCATAATTGGTTGCAGCTTCTCACTTTAGGCCGTATGGCAGGTGTTGGCGAGGGTATGCACTTCCGACCACAGCGCTAGGGCATACAGGAGTCCAAGGTCATGGTAGGACTCCTGGTAAATAACCATGACAAGAGACTGCTTCAGGGCCAGTAACAGGGCTCCCAATATAAAGTGTAAGCCTGGGACTGTCTCGCCCATGATCTCACCAGTGCCACTGGTATCCCTCGGACTGGTGAGCAGGTCCGGCACCACTATGCTGACTTGAAGCAGAGGAAGAGGGAGCTCTTAGACAAGTGGGACCAAGAAGCAAGGCAGAGGGGTGATGTCCCAGCAGTGTATAAGTATTCATATCAATAACTGTTTACCAAAGTTCAGCCTGTGTATGTGATGGATAGGTATGCCTAAATATTTCTCTATTTCCTTTACAGCTGCAGCTGAGTGGGCTGTGAATCAGGAAACCCATGCCAGTAGGTTGCAAAGGCAGTGTCAAGAGGTTGGTGAGTAACAATCCTGCTTGTAGTAGTCATACCAAATAAATATAAAGAAGTAGAAAGTCACCTAGCAGTATAACAACTGTGTATGGGTTGTACTGAATAAACCAGACAATATGAGGGTAATAGTCCCATATAAGTGATATATAAATAAAACCGTATCTGCCTGGCAATAACGTTCTAAATCCTGGACTGGTTGTGTTTACTCTGGTATTAAATTCTCTGAATAGTAATGTTGTGTTAACCACTGTTACCCACACTGTACTACATAAAGAATATGTCTAGGAATGTCTGTATAAGACTGTTGTAAGTACAAGGTCAGATTGTACAACCAAGAGAGACTTAGACAGAAAACACTGAAGGAAAAGACAGCAGTTTCTAAATAACTCACTCTGATGAAACACAAGTTTTTGTATCTTTAGCACACACAGCCATGGTTCAAATCCAGGGAGTGGTAGTAAGCTGTATGCATAAAATCATATCTCTCAACTGTACAGATTTTCACAGAATGTCCAGATAATTGGATCATATATTTGGCCTAGTCCTCTTTCTCCCTGGGAAATAACTGGTATGATCTCAGAATTGTAGTGACTAAATAATGACATACATTTGAGTTTCAGACTCCTACCCTTCAGAAAATGTATTTTAAAACAAATCCTGTTACTCTAGCAACTCTCTATGTTTATAAGAGGAATATTCAAAATATGCCCCTATTTGTATCCCCATGTTGTCAAGCTTTGTCCAGATGTTGTGCATTAAGAGATTGAGAGGTATGTGCATAATTTAACTAGGAATCTGGGAATATGTGTAGAAACAGTCAGTTTGTGTTAACAAACATTCCCCCCACAGGTCTTTCAAATAAGATAACTGTAACTGCCTGGCAATAAAGTTTTAAATCCTGGACTGGTTCTGTTTACTCTGGTAGTGTATGGCCTGACATGCAGCATTTACCAATATTTGATATCAGAATAGTACTGTTATGTCAAACACTGTTTCTCACAGTGTGCTACATAAAAATATGTAGTAATGTTGTGTCAAACACCGTTTCTCACAGTGTGCTACATAAAAAAAGATGTATAGGAATGTCTGTATAAGACTGTTGTAATTACAAGGTCAGATTATACAACCAAGAGAGACTTAAACAGAAAACACTGAAGGAACAGACAGTGTTTTCTAAATAGCTCACTCTGACGAAACAGAAATTGTTGTATTTTTAGCAGACACAGCCATGGTTCAAATCCTGGGAGTGGTAGTAAGCTGTATGAGAAATCATACCTCTCAACTGGACAGATTTTCCCAGAATGTCCCCATATTTGGCTCATATTTTTGGCCTGTCTCTCTTTTTTCCTGGCAAATCACTGGGATGATCTCAGGATTGTAGTCACCAAATAAAGACATACATTTGAGTGCCGGACTTCAAATCCTTCAGAAAATGTATATTAAAACAAATCCTGTTACTCTAGCAACTGTCTAAATGTTTATAAGAGCAATATTCCAAATATGTCCCTATCTGTGCCCCCATCTTGTCAAGCTTTGTCCAGATGTTGTGCATTAAAAGACTGAGAGGTATGTGAATAACTTTAACTAGGAATCTGGAAATATGTGTAGAAGCAGTTAGGTAGTGTTAACAAACATTCCCTCCACAGGTCTAGAAGGTAAGAGAAGTAGAAGTTAGTTATAAGACAGTTGAAGTATGCACTGTGTACAAACATACCACTGCCCAAACCAAGGCCATGGGGCATTGTAATAATACCTGTAGAGTAATGATTAGAGCAATGATTATTAAAGTTGTGAGCACTGCAAGCATATACAAGTTGTTTATTTACATCTCTCTCTCTCTCTCTCTCTCTCTGCCACCATGTCTGCAACAATAATCTAAACACATAAATCAATGGGTATGTTTATACCAAACCTACTGTTGGGACATATGTCCTATTGTTTAACAAATATTGAAATGTGTTTCTATTAATGTTCCATGTTGAAATACTATCACTGATGGCCTGTTGCTATCAATGTAACCTGCATGCCGTTGTAATGGCCACTGTGGTTCTATATATACATGTGTTCGGTTTGCTAAGCAACTGTTCCAAATCTATTGTTTTGGGTTAATGGGACTATCTATGCATGCTGTTATAACTAATCCTGGCTTGTGTTGACTATTACTAACCCACATATGTTCTAAAACTGTAACACCATAGCACGTTTGGGAAGGCCAGTCCCAGCGGACCCACCTCTCCCACCTCATCTAGCCATGGCACAGGGCCCCAGCACATTTGGATCCCACCCCGGGACCTCCTCATCCGCTGGTCTTGCAGCACCTTCAGGTGGAACTGGCTCAGGGGATGGGGCTCATCCCCCCCAGGAGTGGGCATGGACAGGATCCTGTCACCTAAAGCCAGGTCCGGGGTTTGGTGCATAGCGAGCTCCAAAAGGAGTTTGGAGGTCTGCTATTCCAGCTTGAGGGCTGTGTGGTGCAATTAGAGGGTCAGCCTGCCCCTCCTGCTCAGTCCCCAGCACAGCCACCTTCAGGGCTGTGAAGGTGCAGTGGTGACTGGTGACTCCCCATGGGCGGGGGATCTCAGTCCCACTGTTTCTATTTACTGGCTCATGGGCTTCCAATTTCCAAACACCCCTCCACGTCCAATGTGTTTGCCCCCACATGTGTCATATAATGCCCCTGTATACTGTCTTGTCTGTCTTCCTACTCAACCTACCTCTCCAAATATACCTACTATCATTCCCCAACATCCCATTCTCACCTTAAAAAAAAAAGGGCAATATGTTCCCAAAAAAATTTCTTCCCATACATAGCTGTCCATTTTGCACACGTGTTCACTGGACACATGTAATCTGGTCTAATTGGCTTCACAACACATTATTGTTGTCTTCACCCATCCTTCGGGGGTTTGAGTGTCCAAATCTACCTCCAAATTCAGTATATATGCACAGCTGTTGCTGTAGAAGAAATGGACAGCTATGGACCTTCCCTACACCCACCCGACACATCCCTAGCTACTTTCCCTATTATCTTTCCCTCTGCATGCCCCCTTTTTCAGCACTTTCCTATCACCCCTTTATTCTTTTCTTTTAAAGAAATAAGCATGGGGGTAAGTGGGAGTAAGCACTTTTAAGCAGTAATAAGTGGGATTAAGCCTGTTTGCGTGGCGCTAAGCAATGCCTACACAAATTAAGCACCTTTAAGGTTGTCTGTAAGCATATTTAACTGGAAGTTAGCATTGCTTACCACTGCGCAAACCAATGCAAACCTGCTTACAACTGCTTAAAAGTGCATTAATCACTCTTTATCCAACACCACTTGTTCTGACCAGCAACAAAATAATCAGCTCTGCCCAGTCTTGAACCCATGACCCTGGATACCATAGTCAGAGCAATGTACCACTACTCCATCAGAGCTTTACTACTGAATGTTTCTTTTTTAAATATATAATTCAATACAGGTATAGAATACTATGGAGCAAACACTGTGAAACCAGCATGTCTACAATATATAAATATACAAATATAGATGTGTATGACAATAGATGCATATGAAAAGTGTATACAAAAGATATATGTAGCTGTACATACGAAATTACAAATATAGAATATGTACATATATATCATAAAATAAGGGTCTATATTATATTATCGCACCCTTACAAAAGCGAATGATAATTATATGGGCCCATGTAAGCGAAAGCTTACAACGTCAAAACCTCAACAACAGAAGGAGGGAACTGATATGGAATAACGTGAAGTACCAAGACTGGAAATCAGCCCTTATCAGCCTCAATTGAAGGTTGAGATCCCTCATCAAATATTACAAACTTAGCTGTGAGAACAGAACTGGAGCACATAGTGAAGACAACCACAAGGTCTCATACAGTTATGTTAAGAATATCCATGGCAATAGCAAGATTTGTTCTGAGCTGCTACACAATGGAACCTCCCAGACTGAGCGAACAAATATTGCCAATATACTGGCTGGCATCTTGAGTGCAAACATTACCCCTCACTCCCCCCCAAAGGACCAATCATAATACAAGTACACTGCCAGGCACCCAGTATTACTGCAGCACAGGCTAAAACACCACTGTCCAAGGCCAAGAATACAGCTTCTATGGGACCTGAGAATATCCCTGTCTGTGTTCTACATGAACTACAGAGTGACCTGGCACCTTACCTTGTGTGCCCTGTTCAAGTACAGCCTCACCTCAGGCTTTGTCCCTACTGAATTGTACACTGCTACAGTCACCCCTCTCCACAAACGAGATGTAGCTACAGACCTTGGGAAATACCGCCCCACCTGTCTGACAAATCTGTTATGCGTAGCTATGGAATGCATTATCATGCACCTAATAAACATGGATATGGGAATCTGCAGACTCAGGATCCCACACAATTTACCTTTGTGAAGGGTAAGTCATACCTGCTCATTCCACCTGGTCAACTTCATGGTGTAAATCACCTGAGCTGTGGATGAAGGCAAGGTGACACATGCAGCCTACATTGATCTGGCTAAATCCTTTGATAACATTCCTCATTCACTAACTAGATGAGAACAGAGGCACAAACACAGGGGTAGATTGGACATAATGCTGTCATACATTGAGACAGTTGCAGATGTCACTGGGTTTGTTGTAACATCCTTTATGAGGAATATGACATTGGTAATACCCATAGATGTGAGTATTTACTGACTGCATTCCCCAGAGTTCACAACTGATTTATTAAGGACACCAACTGTCTGGTGAACACACAAAACATAACAGGCAGACATGTGGCCAGTCTGTGGACAATGTGGCAGTGGAGACGTATGTCAGAGACATATCACTGTGAGCCGTGATGTTGCATCTATATCATGTTGTCGTAAGACTAAAATGTCGAATGGCAATATGATCGTGAATGCCATATATCTAAACTGTTCTTGTCGGGGGCTGTGCCCCCACAACCCCAGCTAATTATATATACCATCTCCGAGATCGTACTACAGTGAGGAAAGGGCAAATTTCCTGATCCTCATTGCACCACGATCTCGCAACAACACTCTTGATGTACGGCATTTATGATATTATTGCCGTTCGACATTTTCAAATTTCGATAACGTGAAGTAGACTCATGATGTCACACACTAAATTTATGTCCACACAAACCCTGTCAATCTATCAATCCACCATGTGTATAACAGCACTGATGACATAGAATCTGTTCACAAATCTGGGGCTATGTCCCCCATGTTGGTTGGCTGCCTCCATATGTCCTGTCCTGTGACATATTTCCACCCACTATATGTGAATCTGTAGGCCACCACCTCTGTAATGTCCCTCGCACAGGCAAGGAAATGGGGCAAGGCCCACATTAAGGAATGTCCCATATGTCAGAACTAGCAGCAGTGTCTAGGCCCACAGCACAATACAATGTGGGCACCTACATAATGGTATGGCCGTAGCAATACCTGACATCTGCACATCTGTACAGAGAACAGACAGTAAGTAGATAGCCAACAGGTTATGCATTAGGATGAATGTTTTGCAAGATACATGTCTGAAACTGAAAGGTATGCCATTACTACATGACAACAGTCCTCAATGACATGTCCAAAAAAGTAGTAGTCTACAGTTAATATCAACATATCAGATCAATAGCCAATAGGAGATACATATAGACATACAGCTCAAATACCAAGAACAAGATATTCAGTACTCAAGAGTCCAGCTTTGCATGCAGGGGTGTATGGTTCCAGTACTATAATCTGCAATCTATTCCTTCCTGAAAAAGCACTGTTAAAAGTATTGACATAATGATACAATATGTGTTAAACTATTTCTGTCAACCAGTGCACTTTAGCTGATGTAGCATGCAAGTGTGACTGCATATAACCTGGGAAACTACCCATGTATGAAACAAATCCAAAGAGAAAAGATTGTGATACTACCCATGTATACCCAGGTGTCCCATACAGTATACTCACACCCCTTGCAACTGTAATGAAAGCACATAGAAGCATATTATGTACAGGAAATGAAATACACTTATTAAAGATGTCATTACCCTGCTATTTTATCAGATTGCAATTTGATCACTGGTTACCAGGGCTGAGCTATGTTTAGCAGGTGTAAGCATTGCTTAAATGTAAATGCTAAGCAGATTTGCACACTGGTAAGAGAAGTCTACACAATGTAAGTGCCTATTCGTTTAATCATATGTTAGCAGCACTTAGCTTCATGCAAACCCACTTAAAGACACTTTAAAGTACCTTAATCAACCTGCCACTATAGTCACAGTACTTAACCACTAAGCTATCTGAGGTGTAAGGATGTCTGTTGGTTTTTCAAATATACCATTCATACATATACTGAATATTAGTGAACAACTGCTTTGATTACTACAATTGTTTAGTATTTGTAAGTGAAAATAGTGTTGAATCAGTCATGTTCTTATATGTAAATATACACATTTCAGATTAATATGGTGGGATACATCTGAGAAGGTATATACAACACTCAATGTTTACATATAAAAGGATGTGTGTATATATATATATATATATATATATATATATATATATATATATTGGTATACATTACCATCTTTCTCTCTCTCTCTCTGTATATATATATATATATATATATATATATATATATATATATATATATATATATATATATATATATATATATATATAGATATATATATATATATAAAACATATGCCCTTGACGTAGTGGAGTCATACCTCAGCACCATAACTCTCAACCTCTTAGTGCAAGGGAACGTAATGCATGTATTGCAGTTATAAATGTAGACTGTTGCTACAGTGACAGGGGTTGTGTCAACATACATGTTGTGAAGGAAGGCTCTTCTGAAACTAACATGTATGCCATCAGTTACTGACAGACATCATAAAATCATCATAGTGAATTACCACACAAATCACAGTAATGATCCTGTGGAATACAGAATAAATATGAGTAATAAACATGGACAGTCTGAAACAATCTGGTCAGTCAGGATGTATACACAGAACTCCTTAGTGCAAGAAATGTGGAACAAGCCTGCAAAGGGAATGTTTAAAGCCATGAAAATGGGGATATATCACACATATTGGGCTAGATAAGCTCACACAGTTGATGTAATCACACTCATCTGTCTGTCCTAACACATATTAACTGCAAGAGCAGAGGTCCCAAGCCACATACTTCCCACTAGTTAGTGACATACGTCTTCACAGCAGCCCATTGCTTTGTCAGAAATACACAACACGTATGGTGGCCAGGCAACAGTATATCTGACAAATATCTAGATAAAACATCACACTAGGGTAAATACACTGAGCTGCTTGACATGTCACCAAGCACTGTCTACACTACAGGCAGACTGCCACGACACTAACCCAATTTACCTATGGGGGAATAAAGATGTAGTTGCAAATATAGCAGGCACTACAGGCATGTAACAGCACAGACTAACAGACACCAGTGTGAAAGTGCATAACCCCAACCAATCCCAACACGGTCACATACTGGTAAGCCTAAGTAATAGTACAGTATATGGACTGTGTGAGCAACAGTCATCATCATGTTTGCCACTCACACACTAACCCTAGATATACTGGCCCAATTCACAGTGTAGTCTGATGTCTGACTGTGGTATGGGACATGTCTCAGTCTGGCCCTGCAAACATATAGGCTGACAGGGTATCAGAAACTGGATTGTCTACAACAACCTTTATGGTGTTTGACAACTGTTGGCCTTGTAATGTGACATTGGGACATATGGGTTCTCAATATGAAAATGTAGCAAAACCCATCCCCCAATGGATCCTGTTATTACACACACACACAATTGCCAGTACTGTGTTTCAAACCACAACCTAGCTATGTATTGGTACTACAGTGTTACACAGTCATTGCAGGTGCCACAGAGGTTATATGTTGGAGAGCTGTCCAAAGGTATCTTTGAGGGTAAGTGACATCAGCTGCAGTGCTAAAAGAGGGGAGAGGGAAGTGTAGGAAGTGTGAATGACCACAAAATCAGGTGTCAACAAAGACACACACAAACACTCACATCACAGCTGCCAGGACCAGGATTAGAACTCCTACTTAGCTAGTTTGCTATATTACAGTATTATGCAGTTATCAAGAGCACCACGGAGCTTACAGGACTGAGATTTGGCCAAAGGTTTATTTCAAGGTGACTGACATTAGCAGGTGTGCTAAAGTAGGCCCATGGCAGGTGTAGTGCCGTGAATGGCCTCAAAATCATTCATCTCTGCACACTCACAGAATATTACAGATGCCAGGACCAGGATTAGAACTCCTACCTAACTTGTTTGCTACATGACAGCATTAAGCAGTTATTGCAAGTGCCATGGAGCTTACAGGGGTGAAACTTGGCCAAAGGGTTATTTCAAGGTGACTGCCATCAGCAGGCATGCTAAATTAGGGCAATGGCAGGTGTAGTGAGTGTGAATGGTCTCAAAATCACTCATCTCCTGACACACACACACACACACACACACACACACACACACACACACACACACACACACACACACACACACACACACATTATCACAGTTGCTAGAACCAGGATTAGAATTACTACCTAACTAGTTTGCTACACTACAATACTACGCAGTTATCGCAATCATCATAGAGCTTATAGGGCTGAGCCTCGGCCGATGGTTTATTTCAAGGTAACTGACATCGTCAGGAGTGCTAACATGGGTAATGGGAAGTGCAGTGTGTGTGAATGGGCCATAAATCATTCCTCTGGAAACACACTCACACTCAGTCACACACAACTTTACATTTGACAGGACTGAGTATACAACTGTTACATGAATACTGATTTGTACTATCATGTTACACAGTTATCACAAGCACCACAGACACTATAGGGCTGAAGGCTACCAAAAGAAATCTGTACAATGATTGACATCATGTGATATCAGCCAACTGGATGTGTAGTGGCTGGGACAGGCCTCATAATGGAATTTTCTCTGTCACTATCTGTCTATCTCTTCCCCACATCACTTCCCCACATATTATAGTGTGTTTGCACTGGATACGTGTGAGTATTCCTATCCAATGTGTGTGTGAAGCATGAATGGTGTACAATATGGTGTATGTGCACAGACATCTGCGAATGACAGATATGTATAGTCCACTGTGTTGTCAGACATGGGCTTCATTTCTCTACAATATGGTGTGTGTGCACAGACATCTGCGAATGACAGATATGTATAGTCCACTGTGTTGTCATACATTGGCTTCATTTCTCTATGTGTAGGAGCATGCCCAGTATGATCTTCTATTTTGTGTGTGTGAATCCATTCCAGGTAGGGTTGTACTCCAGTCCAGGGTTTGGTGTTCTACACATACAGCTAGCAACCTGTTTCTGCAGGAAACCTGTAGACAGGTTGAAAATATGGAGTCACAATGGGTGACAGATAGGGGGATACTGTAACTATTGCTGTCTGTGCTGCTTGTGTTACATGGTTGGTGTTAGCAGAGATATTCAGGTGTATGTACTGTTTTACACTGTGATGTATTATGTAATCGACTACTGACAGACATAATTATTTGCTCACAGTTATTTATTGGGAAATACAAGATGAATGAAGCTGGGTCCAGTATTGTGGTCCACAGCCTACACATTCTTGCACACTCCTGCCATTCTGGAGGGGTAGCTACAGACACTTGCTGATGGGTCTGTGTAAATGGTCCAGCACCTTGGTACTATGGTATCTGAGGATCCTCTTCTTGTACATATATCTACTTAACAGAATGGCCATATCATGCTGTGGCTATACCTCTCAGTTGTACAGATTCACCCAGGTTACCCAGAGGCAGGGCTCATATATCTGGTCAGTTCCCCTTCACATTGCAGTTTACCAGTAGGTTTGTAGCCACCCTCTACTGGGTTTGCATGCAGTGGTAGTATGGGCACACATCAGAGTTTCAGACATGCGTCTACACCCTCCACTCTGTTATTCTATCCTCTTCCTAACATTATACAAGCAATGTCTGAGAAGAATCCCTATAGTTGACCCTTCATCCCACCGGTAGTTATGGATTGGTCCAGAATTCATGCAGTGGGACATGAGGGCATGCTACCGGGATTTGTCAACATACCCTTGCATTTGTGTTGTGTTGACTGTGTTATGTTGTTAGTTGTGATCTCGTGAGATACCATACATTGGCACTACAGGACAGGCACAAGCCTTTGACAGAGGACTGTAGACCATGTGGTTGTGATGCAGGTCACTGCATTCTGTCACTCCTACATTACCAGGCTGTGAGTCAGTGGATTCCCCTGGGGTGACAGGGTAAGTGTGCAAGGTGTTAATGGCAATAGCTCCTGTTCATATTGATCCATTGGTCTGAATGCAGGCAGGTTGCTGCTTACAGCTAGGGACACAGCTGCATAGGACAGCTCTTCAGTATGCTGCATTCCGTGGGTATTTCCATACAGAAGTGGGGTCATACTGTACTCATTCTCAATACAAGGATATGACCTGTGATAAACCTGTGGCTGATGGTGGGGTGACCTGAGTGCATGTGTAATATGGAAGCTACTTGCAGCTGACTCACAGATATACCTGGGGCATTCCCCTTATGCTGCCTTGTGCAGGGACATAGGCAGTCTCTCATTACTTCATAACTGTCCCTTTTGTGGTCTGCCAGTGACTGGCCAGACATCAGTATTCCATACTACACGGACAACTAATGTGCTGCTAACCTGTCTAATGTTGTGTGCAGTTGACAGTTAAATTTTATGCACTCTGTCTGGGGTACTTCCACTTGTGTACTGTGTGCCTATATGGGCCCACATTCATGGTATATCATCTTTCAGACGGTGACAGATATTGACATCTGGACAGTGAGTATGGATGACTGCTGACATGGGTATTGCTGAGAAGCATTGCGTTTGCCACTGCAGTTGTCAGAACATGGCCCTGTCAACCATAGTACTTCCCATTTGCCACCGAGACACAACCCTCCATGCCTACATGCTGACCACTTCCAGATAATTTTGAATACACAGACCCCTGCATATTGTACACATGCAACAATCGATCCTGCAGTCTGGGCCAGCTCAGGTAATCTGTGCTCCACTGATAATACTCCTCGCACTTAAATGTTACTGCATTTATACATAGGATTGTGGGGGGTGGCACACCTGACAACTTTAAACTGTGCTATGACTGTACTCATATGTCAGGTACTCTGTTGGCTTCCACATCATTTTGTATTTTGACCTATCATGCAGACTGGAGAAATATCAGTGGAGTACAGGTCTTAGGTTTTATTGACCTACATTTCAGTTTCAGACTTCTTACCCTTCAGAACTAACATACAACTGCCAGACCTGTTGCAGTCTGTCTGTGTAGGTCTCGAGGGGGGCTGTTCATCATTGCCATCAATTGGAGGCCTTAGCCCAGGCTTTTTTTATGGTCATCTACACCTGTCCTGCTGGCTGAATCTGGTGGTGGGTATGTGAGCCTCACTGACATGCATGTGTGTGTCCTATGGAGACACATTTGGGCCACCACATGTACTGCAGTGGGATTTGTCACCTTGTCTAGTACTGCCTAGTGTGTCGACACCAGTATTTGTTATGGATTTCATGCTGCCCATGTAGGTGTCCAGTATCTGCTGCCATCCCATTCAGCCACCCGATTCCCTTGCATGCTCGCATCCATACCATAGATGCAACTATCAGAACATACTACTCCATTCAGTAATTGATAAGAAGAGTGACTTACCTGGTGGCTGGGCCAGTATTGAGGACAGTGATGGAGGGCTGACTATGTCGCATGCACATAGTACACTCCCTATACATGGTAAAACACAGGTAGTGTCATGTTTGACATCCCTTTTACTGTATTTGTGAGTCAGAGAGAGGTGTCATTGCCTGGTTCCCTAATGTGTCAGTGTATGTGCTATTCGTTGCCTCTTTGCCAAGTCCTGGGCATACTGGGCATGCCTCCTTCTGCCTACATGGGCAGGCTGAGGTGGTTCCTCCTCTGAGTCCCCTGCACCTGTGATGGCATTGGCAATGGTGGGGGGCTTTACGGCCTTGCCCTGTGCTGTTCCAGCTGCAGCTCTTTCCACAGGATCACACTGTGTAGCATGGTACATACTATGAACATTTGTGTACATGTAGCTGGAGAGTACTGCAAGGCTCCACCGGATATATCCAGGCAGAGGAACCGTGACTTGAGTATCCCAAACACATGCTCTATTATGATTCTAGTTTGTGGGTGTGCCTCATTATGGAGTTCTTGTTCAGGTGTGTGTGCATTTCTGAGGGGTGTCATCAGCCACGGCTTCAGTGCGTAGCCAGCGTCCCCCACTAGGTGGCCATATGGGATGTCCCCACTGGCAAATGATTGGTACATCTGTGTCATATGCCAGATATAGGAGTCGTGATAGCTTCCAGAGCTGCCATCACACACATTCAAGATAATACCCTGGGCATCGCACACGACCTGATGGAGGGAAAGCCCTTGCAGTTTATATAGACCCTAACCCACTCACCGGGTGGTACTTTGATGTGTATGTGTGTGCAGTCTATAGCACCCACTACCTCAGGGTATTTTGCTATTTGGTGGAAGAGATGCATACTGCTGGTCAACACCTCATGGGTGATGAGGAAATATATGTGCTCACGGCATGTGCTGACATGGCATTCAGGAATTGGTGGAGAACCCTGAATGCTAATGCCTGTGAGATCCCCATGAAATTCCCAGTTGCCCTTTGAACGGTACCTGTGGCTAGTATTCTTAAGCCTACCATTACTTTGGTATCCACTGAGATGGGTTCTCCTCTGTTGGTTCTGCGTGTGAGGCGTGGCTGGCACAGCTCAACAATTTGCTGTAGGATGTCCCTGTCCACCATATAGTGCTCCACTATCTCCAGCTCATGTAACCCCTGGTAGGTTACCCTGGGTCTGTACACTCTTCTCCTTCTCCTCACTGTGGGTTGGTAATCAGCATTCTCATCCTCACCACCCTCAGCCTCTTGCACATATTGATGCATGAGAGCAATAACAGCCCTATCATTTTGTTAGTTTTGTCAGGTAACATTTCACCGTCTGTGTACACCGGTGGTGTAGAATTTGTGGTAAAAACCAGATTGAAAGGGGTTTGCATAGTTTATAGTAGTGTGCTGGGCTTGGCTGCTGCCTGTATAATTGGCTGATTCTGATACATTTCACCTGCCAGCTATGCTAGCTCTCCTTGATTGCCTTCCAACTGCTGTTTTTCCTTCCCATTGCCTTCCTGTTTAAGCCCCAAGGCGATGCGTGCATACCCAGTGCTCACATGTGAACTGAACTGCTATTTTCTGTTTTTCTATTTTTGTTTGTTTGTTTAAAACCTGGTGCGCAGCACGCATACCTGTTTAAGCAAGAAAAACAGTGTTCAACAATTTGAGATGCACCCACTTCCTTACCTCTGCTTAGCTAAGAGAAAACATGGGCCACAGGGCTCCAGTAAGTTTACACCAAGCATGACACACCCCCTATTGAAGTCATCCTCTTGTCCTGCCTACATGGTTCCCTATTCCTGTACCTAAACAGTTAGGTGCAGGCTGCCAGTAGGTAGAAATCTGTGATTCAGTATAGGTCCCTTCATTTGCATACCCCAGTGTGCAGGTTCATAGTTACAATTCCCAAGCACACACTTTTCCCTTGGCAACAAGTGCTCCCTTATCTTGTTTACATTCTGCCTGCCATTGACTATGATGGCAAAATGCAAATTTCTGTTAAAAGACAGTTTTTCCCCTTTTTTTTTTTCGGCACCCCCGTGTTTGCGCACCGCTGCCCTTAGCTTAAACAGCCGAGATTGGCCAAAAAAATAAAAGTTTTATTTTTAAAAAATGTAAGTTGCTTTTAGTGCCAGTGGCCTTATATCTGGCCATTGGCTTGTCTGTTCAACATCATACATGCTTTTCATGAGCTGTCATACTTCCATTTTGTCAGATGCAAAAATGTATTCGGCTACTAGCCAAATAAATTTTTGCACTGACACTGTTCCTATACAGACACCGTTCAGCTTGCTGGATTGCAAAATCACCTCATTTGCATGGTTTTCACCAGCAAATGAGGTGATTTGCTTGCTGAATGGAATTCCGTGCAAAAACAGTATAGGGCCACTCGTGCATGTGAAAACGGCCCTATCCTGGATCTCAAAGCGGCCATATTGGGTGCAAGAGTGGCTATACTGTTCCTGTGTTGAATTTGGCTGTTCGGTAATCCAGACCTTTATCTTTGATTTATAAAAAAAAATACTTTGAAACTCAAATGTGTTTTATTCATTGTATCTGTACTGGCTGAGCCATTTTAATGCAGGAAAATTGCTCTAAGTGCTTCTTATAGGGCTGGATTCCATACAATTTGGAGAATCTGGTGCATTTCACTGACATTGTGCAAAAGTTGCGGATAAGTTTGTAATATGCAAATAAGCTTCAGTGAGCTTACGATATGTTGGCACAAAACAGAACGAACCAGCTGCACTGGAGCACTGTCTGGCAGTCACAACCACTCTGTAATTCATGAAAAGTGTCTCATAAACCGTGATGTGCATTAACGAAGCTACAGAACTTCGGCAAACTCAATGCAAGCTGCATTACATTTGAAAGTAATACATATGTAGTGCAATCCTACCAGTAGGCCCACAAGCAACTACAGATGTCTCTGTAAGTCATGTCGGGTGTTCGGATCCGCCACATAACACAGGCACTTAAGTCACTCCAGAACAAGTACAAGTATGATGCTGTCATTGTACATGTTGCTGTGAATGATCCAAGATGTACCTTCCTGGACTACATGAAAAGAGACATTGAGGAGCTCTCTGATCACGTAGCCCAAGCTGGTATGACCCTGACCTTGAGTAGCATACTACCTTCACCTAGAATGATACCACAATACAAAGACAAAATGATCAATTTCAACAATTGGCTAAGCTTCTGGTGTCATTCTAAGGGGATACAGTGTCTGTCTGCCTGGGATGACATGATAGACAAGCCCCGCTGTTATGCCAGAGATGGGTTGCACCTCTCACCCCTAGGTTTTCGAATACTGGCCAGGGCTCTTGCCGTCCCCATAGTGCCTTTTTTAGGCAAGGCTCAAAGGACAAACCAACCAATGTAACCAGCACAGGTAACCAAAAACTAAGGGTAATGCTACTCAACCACAGAAGTCTCAACCTTAAAATGCACACACTCGAGGCTCTCCTCAGCATGGAGAAAATCAATGTTTGTGCAGTGACGGAAACCTGGTTCAAGGCTCAAGAGAGCACCCCAGCACTGCCAGGTTACAATTCATATCATACCTTCCGGCTTCAGTTACCGGATCGCAGTACAAAGGGTGGAGGTGTATCCATATTCATCAAGGATACCCATATCTCCAGGTTAGTAGCACAGCATGATGCCCCAGAGATCATTCATGCACAACTATAAGCAGGCAAAACCACATTTCAAGTCGTCGCCGGTTATAGATCACCCACCATGTCCCAAGATGCTCACCCTGCATTCCTTGAGACATTGGAAAATATAAAGGTCCTACCCAACACCATAATCTTGGGTGATTTCAACTACCCTGGTATAGACTGGGCGAACTACCAATGTTCCAACTCCTATGCTCAGCGATTCATAGAATTTATAAATTCAAATGCCCTTGAACAACTAGTATGTTCCCCCACTAGAGGACACAACATATTGGATTTAATCATCACAAATGTGGGTGCCCATTTTACCACATCCGTTATCACTCCCTCCTTGGTCAGATCCAACCACAAACTGATAACCCTGGACATCCTCACCCCTCCACCTCCCCCAGTCAAAGAAACCATAGTCAAAAACCTTTCCAAAGCAAACTTCAAACTACTTGCATCCAAGGTGGAAAGCTTCACTATTCCCTTGCAGAAGGATAATTATATCCAGGACGCAGAATCCTACACCAAGGCACTCTATATGCATCTTCAGGACTGCATGGACCATGCTATCCCAAATAAAACCAAGACTCCTTCCTCAAGCAAGAAGAAACCAGTCTGATGGACCCCGGCCATAAGCAAACTTTACAATAAAAGGACGAGACTTATACAAAAAAAATCGAAGCCAACCACAACGTAGCAGCGAATGATACCAGGAAAGGCTGGATTCTTGCACCAAAACAGTACTCTTTATGTTCTGTTCTGAAGAATTCATTTTATATTGATGAAAGCGCTCAACATTGTCTTTTGTGGTTCAAATAAAGAGTACTGTTTTGGTGCAAGAATCCAGCCTTTCCTGGTATCATTCGCTGCTACGTTGTGGTTGGCTTCGATTTTTGTTTGTCGGATCCCAGGAGCTTATACAAAAAAGGCCAAATCTCAAGTAGAAAAATCATTCCTGATCAGCATTAGTAAGAAATTGAGGGCCCTCATCAAGTTAACTAAAGCTAATTTTGAAAAGAAAGTTGCCAAGGATGCCAAGGATAACCATAAGGCCTTCTATAGCTATGTCAAAAACCTAAATGGCAATGCTCAGGTCTGTTCTGAGATAGTACAAAATGGACAAAATACACTGACCCTTCTGACATTGCCAACATCTTGGCTGACAGGTTCAGTGCAAATTCCCCCCTCCCCCCACCACCTACAGGGCCTATTAACATTCCAGGGGATTGTGTAAGTCCAATTATTACTGATACGTTGGTTAACAAGGTTCCATCTAAAGCTAAAAACACTGCCTCCATGGAACCAGATGGTGTTCCAGGCTGTGTCATACGTGAGCTCCAAAAGGAATTAACCCCGCATCTTAATACCCTGTTCAGTCTCAGCCTCTCCACAGGATATATGCCCATAGAATGGCGCACGGCAACGGTGGTCCTGCTACACAAGGGTGGGGCCACAACTGACCCTGGGAACTACCGACCAATAAGCCTGACCAGTCTGATCTGTAAGGCTATGGAGCGAATCATTATGGAACTCATAAATGGAGAGATTGGGAACCTCCAGTCGCTTGACCCCACACAGTTCGGCTTCGTCAAGGGCAGATCATACCTCCTGAACCTGGTGGATTTCTTTGAAACAGTTACTCGGGATATAGATAAGGGAAAGGAGGTACACACAGCTTACCTTGACCTTGCTAAAGCATTTGACACCATTCCCCATTCAGGTATTATTGATAAGCTCACCAGCCTGGACATAAACCCTTACGCCACAAGATGGATCGCAAACTGGCTCTCAGACAGATCCCATAAAGTAATAGTAGCAGGATCTATGTCTGAATCCAGACCAGCAATGAGTGGTGTGCCTCAGGGCTCTGTCCTGGGGACCCTCCTGTTTGGCAGAAGTACAGGCAAGCAAGGAAGGGCTGTGGCTGACTAAATTTGCAGACGACTGCAAACTGGGTGCTATAATAGAGTCTCCAGCTGACATGGAGATCCTCCAGAAGGGCCTAAATGACACTGATGCATGGTGTCAAAGCCATGGTCTCAAGCTAAATGCAAAAAAATGCATAGTAATCACCTTTGAAAAAAAAAGAGTACCCGCAAACTACAACATAGGATGTACGCCCCTGAAATCTGAAGAAGAAATAAGGGATCTAGGGACCCAAGTAGATAGCTTTCCTTTGATAACCATGTTGCCAAAGTGGTTAGAAAATCCTTTTATGTGACCCATCTGATCACGAAAGGGTTCGCATCAAGATCTAAGGATGTAATGGTGCCCCTCTACTCTTCCCTCATCAGACCCATTATTGAGTACAATTCACCAATTGGAATGTACCTGGCTAGACATCTCCAGCAGCTGGAGAGACCACAGAGGTACCTAACCAAGAGGATTACTGGCCTCAAACAGTTTCCCTATGCAGCATGATTGAAAAAAGTTAAGACTGTTCTCTGTTGCATACCGCTTTCTCAGAGGCGATCTCTGTCTAATGTACAGAGCCATGTCCAACCCAGAATTATTGAACATGCTCCATCTTAGCAAAACCAAATCTACTCAAGCTACATGCTCTAGGGATATAAACCTCAACACAACAATGAATAGAACATGCTGTAGGGATAGATTCCCTTCGCAGAGACTTCCCTTACTATGGAATAGGGTCCCAATCTACATAAGACAGAGCCCCTCACTATCACTCTTCAAGAGGAGCCTTGAAGAGTGGATGGGTAACAGAAAGTTCACACCGGGGATCACACCAACAGCACTACTAGATAGGGGCCAAGGGTGCTAGCTGCTAGTACAAGGGTCTAGGGAACTACTAAAGGGGCGGTGAATACCGCACAACCTGACTGGGCTAATATATGCCTTCGGGCAGATAGCCCAGTACCAACCTATGAACCTATGCACTAATCAAATACATTTACCAGAAATTACAGCATCTGACAGAATTTCTAATAAATATTTAATAAAAGCAAAGTGCCATCATGGCCACTTTGACAGGGCTAACAGTAGCTAACAATGGGTGTGGGATGTGTGAGGAACACACGTAATGTACAGACCCAAGGAATTGAGAAGATAGAATAGTAGATGTGGGGCATGAATGAAGAAGATGGACACAGAAAGAGGTATGTTGAAATAGGGATTTCATTCTGAGGGACAGTCAGATGGGCATGGGCAGTTTTCTTTTTGGTGGAATAGGTCCCATTTTTTTTTTGAGAACAGAAAGAAAGGACAAGTCAGGGAAAGAGGAGGAGAAGGGCAAACAGCAGGTATACAAATATAATAAATAGCACAATACATGAGAGACAAAGGTCAGAAATAAACATTAAGGAAAAGTAAGGTACTCAGACAGCGCACTCTACAATACGAGCAATGGAAAAATGATAAACAGATTGGCAATGCATACCAGGCACGGTAAAATGCAGAAATACATAGCAGCTATCTGCTATTACATTATGACATGTTGCAAACTGTGTGGCAGTCATACCTGGATGTGTATGACTGATGGCAGTTGTGTGATGTAGGGCAATAAATAGGGATCACAGTGCGCACTAAATCCAGTACCCAAGTAGTGTGTCACCAGTGCAAGTGTAAGCCAAGTAACAGTGCAGATGAGTAAATGCAGCCCACAAAATGCTGGAGAATACCAGTAGAAAACAGAATAGATCTTTCAACCATGCATGCGAAAGGCAAACATCTAAGCACAGTGCCAAACAGCAGTACTGCAGCAAAGCCACAAACTGGCTGCTCCTTACACAAGTAGGTATACAAAACCCAAGCAGAGGTGTAATGGAATGCATATGTCATAAACGTATGCCATGTCAGAGGAAACACACAGACATAGCTGTAGGTAAATATATATATATATATATATATATATATATATATATATATATATATATATATATATAAAACCTTTATTGGCCTAACAAGAAATCATGGGAAAGCAATGTTCATGCATATACACACACCAGTTACATTGAATAATATATGTTCTGAAATCTCTGATTCTGCTATATAACTACTATCAGGTTATACCCACGAATTACATCAGATTAGTAATACACAATGCACAAGTATAACAGCAACAAGGATGCAATGCAAGCAATGGCCAATACTTTGTGTTGATATATCCTGCATATGTATAATAGTCGTAGGGTTTGCATAAGTTGACCTTCAAGCAATACAACTATATGATAATAGATGATAATTCAAACGAAGGTTAATATATATCATGCATATGTGCAAGATATATGCCATACCTACAAAGGGGGAAGGGAGGTGGTCAGTGGACAACACAGGCCCACATCAAGGATGACATGATAGCAAAGCTAAGTTGGCAAATGACAAAGCAGGACAACATTATGTAAAGTGAAATATTGCAAATGCATTCACATAGGGTGGCGCTGATGTCAACCCAGGCCACTGAAGTGAATGGCCAGTATATGTCAAATGGGCAGTCTACATTGCTGACGGCAATAAACATGGTCATGTAGAAATTACACACACAAATACACACACACACACACACACACACACACACACACACACACACACACACACACACACACGTGCATACATGTAATCATCTAAAAGCAAGAGGCAGAAGTAAACAAGCTACAAATCAGTATCACATACATGTATTTACTGTCATGGCAATGTACAATAACATGTGGAGTAAACACCTGTGCTAATATATATATATTACTGGCCATGGGTATGACTAAGCATAGAACAGTCCTGTGAACAACAGTACAGCACATGGACATGGATTCAATGATTGTTCACAGTCCCAAAGTACAATGGGGTTTATCTAATAAGCAGAATATGAGCAGAGACATTTGCTGAAATATGGACATCTATGTGAATAAGGAATGCATGTAAAAATGTAACATAGGCCAAAGAAGGCATACTTTAATGTTGCTGTATAAATCAGCAGTAGCACAGTGTATACAAGAGCAGTACAGTTGTGGTCTATGAATTTTGTATAGTAGGACTACCCATATATAGCAGACGGGTCCCCTTCACATGGTCGACTTTTCATAAAGTAGACTTTCCTATGGCCGAGACCATATGATCGACTTTCGGAAAGCCGACCATGGGGAACCACTATCTCCGTACAGTGTGGAATGGGAAAATTTCCCTCTTCTATTTTTTATTTATTTATTTATTTTATTGCAGTTGGTTTACCAGGATAGTCCATTGGGCCTTAAAGAACCCGTTTTCAATGGAATCCTGGGGAGGAAAGCTCCAAAAAAAAACAAAAGTACATATAATATTCGACAGAGACAGTCTAGGGACAGAAAGTTATTAATACAATGTAGGCAGAATAAAGTGAAACTAATCAGATATATAATAGCAGTCATAACAATTAATACATTGAGAGAAAAAAAAAACATGCTAGCAATAGAACGAATGCAAAACATTAATACAAATTAGAGAACAAGCATAGTAGCTAAAAGTAGGATGTGATATTAAGTAGAGTTAGTTATGTGGGGTGGGAGCAAGAGCATTCCCACTGTGATGCTAGGTGTAAGAAAAGAGACTTCTTGAAGGTAGAGTGGTTAGAGGTGGTGCGGATGTTTGGTGGTAAGGAGTTCCAGAGGCGAGCGAGGCTGAAGGAAAGAAGTTTTTTGCCTGGGGGATGAGTAGGTTTATGCACTTCTAGTAGATTCTGATTATTAGACCTTAGAACTCTGTTAGGTCGGTGCATTTTAAAGGCAGAGGAAAGGGAGGGACAGAGGGAAGGGTTTAGAATAAGCTTATGGGCTAGAGTTAGTTGAGTGTAAGTTAGTTGTTTGGGAAGTTCTAGCCATTTTAGCTTATGGAGGGAGAGACAGTGGTGAGTGGAAGACTTATGGCTGGTGGCGAATTTTGCAATTTTGTTATAGCAGGAGGTAAGCTGTTTTATTAATGAGGACTGAAGATTAGTGAGTAGTGGGGCACCATAGAGAAGGGAGGGGATAAGGAAGGAAGTAGAGAGAGTGATTTTAGTGGCGGATGTGAGGTAGGTATTCTGTCTATAAAGCATGCCAAGTTTTGATGCGTTTTTTTGATGTTTGTTTGTAGGTGGGAGTTAAATTTAAGTTGGTTGTCGATTTGGACCCCAAGTAGTTTGGTCTCAGACACTGTTTCGAGAGGTGTGTTGTTTTGACTAGTAATTAAGAATGAATTTATGTTGGAAGGAGTAACTTTGGAGGGAGTAAATAACATTAGTTTGGTCTTGGTAGCATTGAGAGCTAGATGATTGCTTAGCATCCATTGCTCTGTGGAAGAGAATGCATCTTGAGTAAGTTTTTGTAGAGTAGTGATAGAAGAGGCAGAGCAGATGATAGTAGAATCATCCGCGTATTGGATGATGCTAGAGAAAGGGATTGATTTGTGGAAGTTGTTGATAAAGATATTGAAGAGAAGAGGACCCAGTATGGAGCCTTGTGGAACTCCGGTAGGGGTGCTAAGGAAGGAGGAAGTGGCTTTTTTCCATTTTACAGCTTGATTTCTGTTAGATAGATAACTAGAGAAGCAGTTCAATGAGGAGGAGGATAGGTAGAGTTTGGAGAGTTTAGTTAAGAGCAGGTTGTGTGAGATAGTATCGAAGGCTTTGGAAAGATCAAGGAGTAAGGTGGAAACAATTAGTCCAGAGTCGCGGGCTTTATTAACGATTTCAAGGAAGGAGAGAAGGGCAGTCATGGTGCTATGATTAGGTCTGAAACCGTGCTGTGTGGGAGTTATAAGATTATTGTCTAGGAGGTGGGGAAGGAGTTGAAGTTGCACACATTTTTCAAGGATTTTGAAATGGGGACAGGATGGCTATGGGACGGAAATTAGTGACATTATTATTGTTACCACCTTTGTGTAGTGGTATAATAAAGGCTTGTTTCCAAATTTGGGGAACTATGCATTCTTGTAGGGAACGGTTAATTAAGATGCTAATGGGGTAGGCAAGACTTTCAGCAGCTATACTAAGAAAGTAAGAAGGATATTGTCAGGAGCATTGGTACATGGTTTCAATTTCTGAAGGAGTTTCTTGATAGTAGATGTAGGTATGGGATTTAAAGAGAAGAGAGTGCAGTCTGGGGGGGGGATTTTGGGGAGGTGTTGATGAGGATAGAATTTGTGTAGAAGAGGGGGTAGTGAAGTTAGTGGGTGGGGAGTAGTGTGTAGATGTAGAGACAGTGGGGGTGGGTGAGGGGGTATTGGATGATAGAGAGGAGGTGGAGAATGAGGAGGTCAATTTGGAAATAGAGTCAATGAAGAAAGAATTAAATTGGGTGGCTAGATCATGATCTGGAGAATTTGGGTCTGGTGTAGGAGTATCTGGTTTGCTGGGGTGGAGGAGAGTGGAGATCCCTTTCCAGAATTTTTGGGGTTGTTTTTGTTATGGTTTTGGAGTGTAGAGAAATAGTTTTGTCGATCAAAGGTAATGAGTTTTTTTACTTTATTTTGGAGCATTTTGTATTCATTAAGGAGTGGAGTTGTCTTATGTTTTTGGTAGCGTGCCCAGACTTTGTCTCTTTGTCTCATGGTAGAAAGAGTATTTTTGGACAGCCATGGGGCTGATTTAGTTTTTATTCTCTTTGTCTGTAAGGGAGCTTGTGAGTCAAGTAATTTTAAGAATGTTGAGTTGAAGTATGGGACTGCATTGTCTAGAGGTAGTGTTTTTAGACAATTCCAATTAACTGCTTGCAGTGAGTTTGAAAAGGTTATTGGGTTGAAGTTTTTTTGGTCACGGATAGTAATATAGTTGTGGGCTCGTTGAAGGATAGTGGGAAGCCGGTGGGTAAAGGTGGGTAAGTGGTCACCAAGTGGGTCGGGAAGAGTGCCACTGTTGGTGAATCTTCTGCACTGTAGTGTGATCTTAGAGTTGGTATATTTAAGTTACGGCGAGTGTGGGGGGTGGAGCCCCCACAGGGGGGGTGCACAGGGGCATAGCCCCCCTGCTAACAGTTTAAGGTAAGTGTTTGTTGTATTTTTTTGTCTTTACTTTACATGGTCAGCTTTTCGAAATAGTTGATCATATAGGTTCATAGATTAGTACTAGGCTAACTGCCTTTGTGGGCCATTATAGGCCTAGCCAATTACCCCATGTGAGAATCAAACTCTGCACCTTGTGACTGCAAGATAAACACCTTAACCATTATGCCAACCTCTCGGCCATATGAAAGTTGACTTTGTGAAAAGTCGACCATGTAAAGTAGACCCATAGCAAACACAGTTATATGATACAACATGGCAACATCATTGCCAATACATGCCACACACAAAGCCAGTATTCCAGTGGGACAGCACAAGTGTCATTCAAAGCACAGAGGCAGGGACATTTAAACAAAAAAAATGCACTCCTTGGAGGGACTTCTTACAAGGAGAATGCAGACATATGTGCAGTCATGGAAACATTGTTCAGAACCATGAAAAGCACCCCAGCTATAGAAGGCTACAATGCCTTTCATACATTTCGATCACCTTTGGCTCAGGAAAACACAGAGTTGATTCAGTGTTCATAAAGGACAAGTACACTGCTAGACTGGTCCAACAACATGACTCACTTGAGCTGCTCCATGCCCAACCAACCACAGGTGCATATCCTTGCTAGCTGCAGATCCTCTGACATGCATCTGAAAAACCACACCTTCTACCCTAACCTACTGAAATCTCTTAACATTCATCCTAACACCATACTTACTGGTGATGTCAACTACATCCCCATATACTGGGAGACTTGTATGACCCATAATTCACTTGCTCAGAGGTTTTTGGACTTCATCAACACAAACACCTTTGGAGCAACAAGTTAACTCCACAACTAGAGGTACAAATATCCTATACCTGGTACTCATGAACATGGGGGATGCTGCTCCGTCCTGTTCATTAACTCCTCCCTAGTAAGATCTGACCACAAAATTGTCTCCTTTAGTATAAAAACTAACTTATAACCTCCATCAAAATACTACCCTGTTAAAAACTTTGCTAAGACCAATTATCTCAAACTAAGTGACAGCTCATTAAACTTCTAAGCCCCTCTGAACCTGGATGACACTGAGGCCAACTCTGATCTGTACACAAATGTACTGTACTACCACATTCATAACTGAGTAGAAGTACTACCTGTCCAAGTCAAACCTATGATTACTGACAAAAATAAACCACCCTGGTGGACCCCAAGCATAAATAGGCTATTCAACAAAAGGAAAACATCTTCTCCAAAGCCAAGAAAAAACAGAGAAATCAGTGCAAAAAGACATTCACCAGTCTAAACAAATTAGAGAGCTGGTCAAATCTGCCAAAGCAAACCATGAGGCAAAAATTACAGGAAGGCTTTTTTAATTATGTTTGTAACCTCAGGGGAAATGCTCATAAATGTGCCGAATTAATCGTGAATGGCAACATTTGCACCTAGACTGAAACTATAGCAAACCTGCTGGCCAACAAGTTTAGTTCAAACTTCTCTCCCATCATTTCCTACCTCACCCAAAAGAATACCTGCTACCATCCCCCTACTGATCATTACAAGGGAACAGGTATTTACTGCACTTGCTAAAGCCAAAAACACAGCCTACATGGGTCCCAAACACATTCTAGGATGGTTCTTAAATAGCTTAAAACAGAATCTATCATGGCCACTAGAAACCCACTTTAACCACAGCCTCCAGACAGGATTTGTCTCAGAGGAATAGATGACTGCAACAGTTATTCCTCTGCACAAGGAGGCTCATCAACTGACCCAGGGAACTATAGAAGCATATGCTTGACCAGTTGTATCTACAAGCCTATGGAGAAAATTATCAAGGACCTGATCAATAATGACACAGAAAATCTCCTAACACCAGGCCAAACCCAATCTGACTTTGTCAAAGGGAAGTCTTGCCCACTTAGTCTGGCGGACTTCTTCAAAAAAAGTCACAATGGCCATGGATGAGGGTAAAATGGTATCCATCGCTTATCTAGACCTGGCTAAATCTTTTGATACAATCCTATCAGGGATCATAGATAAACTTACTGAGTTTTGCATAAACCCCTACATTGTCAGATGGATAGTAAACTGGTTCACTGACAGGATGCGTGTTGTCCAGATAGGTGAATCTGCTTATGATAAGAAACTTGTTACTAGTGGTGCCCCATAGAGCTCAGTGTCTGACCCCTTCTGTTTGCTATATACTTCTCTGACGTGAAGGCCAATGTTAGGGGCATCTGGCTCACCAAGTTTGTTGATGACTGTTAAGCTGTGAGCAATCACTGAATCCCTGAATCCCCAAATGATGTTGGCACCATACAAACAGGGCTACAAATGGCGACTGGTTCCAAAACCATGGTCTGAGACTAAATGTTAAAAGATGCATAATCATACCCTTCAGTAAATCAGATATCCCTGCAAATTATAATATTGATTCATAGGTTCATAGGTTCAAAGGTTCATACTAGGCTATCTGCCCTAGGGCATTTATAAGCCTAGCCAGAGTATGTTTGGCTTTTGCCACCCATTTTAAATTCATTTTGCTATGCCCTTTTTCGAGGTTAGTATACTGTGCCTCTGTCTAACAGTGACACAGAAGTGATACCCGGGGTAAACCTACAATCTCCCATCCACTCATCAAGATTCTTCTTGAAGACAGTCAATGAGGGACTCTGCCCAACCTGGACTGGGATTTTATTCCAGAGTGAAGGGAGCCTCTGGGTTATGAATCTGTCCCTCAAGCATGTCCTATTTATTTCAGTGCTCAGGTTCAAGTCTCTTGAGCATGTAGCTCGATGGGATTTGGATTTTTTGAGGTGCAGCATGTCCCTTAATTCCGGGTTGGACATGGCCTTATACGTCAGGCACAGTTCGCCTCTGAGCAGGAGGTATGCCACTGAGTAGAGCTGGAGTTTCTTTAACCGGGCAGCATATGGCATCTGTTTGAGCCCTTTGATCCTCTTGGTGAGGTACCTTTGGGGTCTTTCCAGTTGCTGCAGGTGTTTGGTAAGGTACATCCCAAAAGGAGCATTGTACTCTATTATGGGCCTGATGAGGGATGAGTAAAGAGGCACGATGACCTCCCCTAATCTAGATGTGAATCCCTTCATGATTAGGTGGGCTATATAAAATGTTTTTCTAACCACTTTGGCCACGTGGTTGTCAAATGAGAGATTGCTATCAACTTGGGTCCCCAGATCCCTAATTACTTCTGTACTTAATGGATTACCACCTATGTGGTAATTTGTGGGCACTTTGTTTTTGCCAAAGGGGATGACTATACACTTTTTGGCGTTTAGCCTGAGGCCATGGCTCTGGCACCAGTTGTCTGTTTCTATGAGGCCCTTTTGGAGGATGCTTGTGTCAGCTGGAGAGTCGATTATGGCGCCTAGTTTGCAGTCATCTGCGAACTTGGTCAGCCACAGTCCTTCCGTGTTGGCCTGTACCTCCGAGAAATATATACCGAACAAAAGAGGTCCCAGGACTGAGCCTTGTGGAACGCCACTTGTAACTGGTTTGGAGTCTGACATGGCTCCAGCAATTCTAACCATGTGGGTTCTGTCCTTGAGCCAGTTTGCAACCCATCTAGTGATATAGGGGTTTATATTTAAGCTGGTGAGCTTATCTATAATGCCCGAGTAGAGTATTGTATCAAAGGCTTTTGCGAGGTCCAGGTAGGCTGTGTGGACCACCTTCCCTTCGTCAATGGCCTTGGTGACTGTTTCAAAGAAGTCGACCAGGTTTAAGAGGCAGGATCTGCCCTTAACAAAGCCGAACTGGGTAGGATCCAGTGTCTGTAGGTCCCCAATATTTTTATTTATGAGGTCCATGATGATCCTTTCCATAGCTTTGCAGACCAAGCTAGTCAGGCTTATGGGGCGATAGTTTCCAGGGTCCTTTGAGGCACCACCTTTGTGGAGAGGGACCACTGTTGCTGTACACCACTCTTTGGGTACATATCCTGTAGTAAGGCTGAGATTGAACAGTAGTTTTATGTTTGGGTTTAGCTCTTCTTTGAGTTCATGTAGAACACTACCCGGGACACCGTCTGGTCCCATTGATGCTGTGTTTTTTGCTTTGAAGAGGGCGGTTCTTACCTGAGCATCTGAGATGTCAGGGGGGGGCAGCACTCTGCTGGGATAGATATTTGCCCTTTTGGTGGGGAGGGGGGGGGGAGAAGTTTGCGCTGAACCTGTCAACTAGGATGTTGGCAATGTCTGTGAGTTTGGTGTATTTTTTGTCATTTTGGACTAATTCTGAGCATATCTGGGAATTCCCACCCAGGTTCCTAACATAACTAAAGAAAGCCTTGTGATAATCCTTAGTGTCCTGTGCAATTTTTCTCTCGAAGCTGGCCTTAGACGATTTTATGAGTGCCCTTAGTTTTTTGCTAATACTGATCAGAGATGCCTTCCCTTTTTGGGATTTTGCTCTATCATGTAGTAGCTTCCCCCTTCTATTGTATAGTTTGTTTATGGCTGGGGTCCACCAGACAGGACGTCTGCCATTGGAGGATTGGGTCTTGGTTTTATTTGGGATTGCATGATCCATGCATTCCTGAAGGTGTTTATAGAATTCATTTATAAAGGATTCTGCAGTCTGGGCCGTATTTTCCACAGGCCCGGGGGCTTTGAAGGATTCCACCTTGGTTTTGAGGAGTGTGAAATTTGCTTTAGAGAAGTTTTTCACTGTGGTTTTCTGGGCAGGGGGTGGGGTCGGGATGTGAATATTCAGAGAGATCAGTTTATGGTCTGATCTTACCAGTGAGGGATACACTTTTGGTCTGGAGCATAGAGTCCCCATGTTGGTGATGATCAGGTCCAGTTATGTTTTCCCCTTTTGTGGGAGTGGTAACAAGTTGTTCCATAGCATTTGAGTTTATGAATTCTAGGAACCTTTGGGCTAGGGTGTTGGAGCTAGAGTAATGCTCCCAGTCTATGTTTGGGTAGTTGAAGTCACCCAATATAATGGTGTTTGGAGAGACCTTCATATTTTCCAGTGTTCTCAGGAAGGCCGAGTGGGGTTCCTGGGTTTGGGGGGTGGTCTGTAGCAGGCTATAAACTGGAAGGCAGTTTTACCCACTGTTAGTTGCACATGGATAGTCTCTGATGCTTTGCCACCAACCTGGAGGTGTGGGTATCTTTGATGAATATCGATACTCCCCCTCCTTTTGTGGTTCGGTCCAAGTTTTGGGGCTGAAAAGCATGGTATGAGGTATAACCTGGTAGTGCTGGGGTGCTCTCAGGAGCCCTGAACCAGGTTTCTGCTACTGCACAGATATCGATGTTCTCCATGCTAAGGAGAGTTTCGAGTGCATGCATCTTGAGGTTTAGACTTCTGGCGTTGAGTAGCATTACTCTTAGTTTCCTATCCCTTGTGATACCTATGGAGGTGGGTTTGTCTTTTGAGCCTTGCTTAAAAAAGGCACTATGGGGGTAGCAAGAGCCTTTGCCAATATCTGAAAGCCCAGGGGTGACAGGTGCAAGCCGTCCCTAGCGAAGCATCGTGGCTTGTCGAGCATATCATCCCAGGCTGACAGGCATTGGATCCCCTTTGAATGACACCAATACTTAAGCCCCTAAATGTAGGCCCAGTGGTGAGGGACCTAGGAACACAGATATATAATAAACTAAACTTTGACCACTGGGTAGCTAGAGAAGCGAGGAAATCCTTCTGTATGGCTCAAATTATAAGTAAAGGCATAGCATCAAGATCAAAGGAAGTCATAGTGTCATTGTACTCAGCCCTCATCAGTCCCATAATATAGTACAATGCTCCCTTCTGCATGTACCTAACCTTGCAGTTACACCAACTGAATTGGCTCCAGAGGTTTTTCACTGAAAAAAACACAAAGCATAAGACACATGTTTTATGCAGACCAACTAAAGGCTCTATCCTTTTACCCCATCTCATGCCATTTATTGAGAGGTGACTTATGCTTGACTTACAAGGCATTCTCTGATCCAGCACTGGTGAAAATGCTATATATTTGCAGTATAACGAGGGTTATGAATTCTGTGGACCTGAATCTTATTTGTGACTCTAACAGAACTTGTTGGAGAGCCAGATTCATATTCCAAAGGCTACCTTGTCTATGGAATAAACTTCCCATCTTCATAAAACAAAGCCCTTTCCTCACTCTCTCTACAAAAATAATTTGGATAAATAGATGAGGAACCATAAATTCACTCCTGGGGTACAACCCATGTCCCTTATAGGCAGTGTCAGTCTGTAAAATGACTCAGAGCTCCAACACCCAAAAACCCACTAGCCTGAAACTATCTCATCCCATATCTGAGGAATTAAGATACAATGTTTTCATATCCTGGGAATTACTGATCAGGCTTGTAAAGGCTTTTGTGCCAATAACCTGATAATCACCTCTAAACCTATATGCTTCATTACATTGGCCAGTAGATTAAAACACTACCTCTAGTTCCATGTTTCCTGTCTTGTATGTCTGCCTTGCACAATTATGTCAGAGTGTGAATATGTGAATCACACACAACCGTAACCCAGGTGTCTGTGCAAGTAATGAGTCAGAGTCATGTGAATAGCCACCAATTAACATATTTGTATGAAGATATAGTGAGATGGCAATACAGTAGTAAATATAAAAGCTGTAAGTGAATGAGCCGAGCAAAGAAACATGGTCATTAGCTGACACAACAGCATCAAATTTTTGGAATGCAACACAGCACCCTAGAAATAATGATGAATCATACACACAATGACATCTGACATATAAAACCATGAGTTATAACATACAAATGCTACTGTCTACTAATGTATCAATGCCCCACATACATTTATTAAGCAAGCACTGTGTTTATCACTGCAAAATGCAAACAGTGTAATACTGACCAGTGATTAAGTAACAAGTAGATATAGAGAACATGAATGGCCATGTAGGCAGCTATCTGTAAACATGGGATACATGTATATTGTAACCAAACCATCAAAAGGACTTGTAAGCAGAAGCTCTATTCATGTTGAACTGAAGTGCTTGTCAGACATAATCAGCCGACAGCAATCTGAACACTGGGACAGCAGACACCATTCATTATGCAAACAGGCAAGCTATGCAGCACAACCAGACTTACACACATACCAACACCCTGTACAAACAGCAGGCAAAGCACTATTAACTTGCATATGAAGTATCACACTCAGAAGTACTGTGATAGTTGCACATAACTGTCATCTAGGTTGAGACTTACAATTCACATTACCTTCAGCAAACATGGCCTGTTCCCAAATCCTATCATCACTGCATACCTCTCAATTGTACAGATTTTCGCAGAATGTCCAGATTTTTGACTCATATTTTGGTCTGTTCCTCATAAAATTTGTGGTTTTCTGGCAAATCACTGGGATGATCTGAGTACTGAAGTCACTAAACAATGATATACATTTGAATTTCAGACTTCAAATCCTTCAGAAAATGTATGTCAAAACAAACCCTGTTACTTTAGCACCTTGTTAAGTTTATAAGAGCAATATTTAAAATATTGGCTTCAAAATGATATTGGACTTCGTGGCTGTATTGTCAACGTCAGCAACAGTTGTGGGAGCTTGGATGACCAGTTTCATTGCTTTAAGGAACTTTTATGGAAGCACAAAAAGTTACAGTTGGAAAACGAGTACTTTAATGAGTGTTTAAGAAGAGAGCAGATTCCCAAGGGTTTAAGGACTTGGAAATACCCGACAGGTTTGGTGAAAGACTCACAACTACACAAGGACCTTAAAATGTTTTTCAACAGGCAAGGGTGTGAGTTACTTAAATTAGCGACAACAACAGGAAAATGGTTGGTTTGCTTAAGACATTAATAGACTTGATCATGAAATTAAAAGGGACTTGTTGTTTGAGCATAGAATGACTGAAATTAACAACTTATTCAAAAATGTGGAAAATGATTTGGTACAGTTTAAAAACAAGAAACAGAAAAAAATACTACGAGACAAAACTGATTATGAATTAGGTAGGGCTTATCCAGATCCACCTGAAGGGCAACAATCTAGGTGGTCTGATAGGCAGGACAATTGTAATGTTATCAACGAGGATGATGATGGTGGTAATTCTGAGCACAACACCCCTTTAGATCCACCCCCCTGAGGAGATCTCAGCAGTTAATGAACCGGAGGGGAGGGGGCAAGGCAATGTGAATTATGGTCAATTGAATTACCAGAACCAGTGGAGGGGGGAGATCACTACAACAGCAACAATGGAGATAAGTGATGCCAATGTTTGCAGCATTATTTCCAGCCTCGTTAATGATTTTAAGGTGTACAATTATAGTAAGACCAATGTAACTGTTGAATGGACAGAATTGTTTTCGAAAGGGCTTAATTTTGTGCCAACATGCAAAACTGATATTGTTAATACCATTTTACAGCTTAAAATTTATATTAGGAAGCTCAACCTGGCCCTTTTCTTTTCACAGGCGGGTGACCTGATTAGTAATCTTTTGGTCAACGCTAGCCCCTTTACAAAACCAAGTACATTCATTCCACCTATGCACCCATTAGTGGAGGTGTTTGAATCTTTTTTTGAGAGACAATTTAGAATAATAACCTCTCACTGGAGCCATTATGTGAAACATGATGGGACTAGCAATTTGACTATTAAGGAAAAAAAGGTTATTGCACAATATATTAGATAACAGTGACATTCGGATCATGAAACCTGACAAGGGGGGGGGGATTAGTTATTATGGATGCTAGGGACTACAACAGCAGGATGATGGACCTGCTGTACAGTGACACCTATACTGAGGTCTCCATTAATGAGCTCAATATAGCTTATAGACATATTGATTTAGATCTAGAGCAATTATTATTAAATGAACAAATCACATTGGAGACCTTTAGGTTCCTAGGCACAAAATATCCTAGGATTCCAACTATTTTCGGAATCCCGAAAATTCATAAGAGCATTTTCAATCCCCCCTTCGGCCAATTGTGGATGCCAAAGCATCGAAAACTTTTAGTCTGGCCAAGTTTGCTGACTGTTCAGTTAAACGTGTTGGATGACAGGGACCTTATTATCAAAGATTCATGGGATTTCCTGTCTAAAATTAAAAATGTACAAAGAATGTCTTATACTGGTTACTATTGATGTGAGGGATCTCTGTTCTGTAATACCCCATGATGTGGGTATTGAATGGTTCTATGATTGTCTATGTAAACAGAACTCATTAAACCATGATACCATTCTTACCATTAGGTCCTGTATGGAGATGGTTCTGGACAATAATTTCATTTCCTTTGAGGCACAGCTATTTAATCACGTGCAAGGAGTGGCTATGGGTGCCTGTTGTGCTCCACAGTTTGCCAACATAGTACTTGCCCAGTGGGAGGACCTATATATTGTGAACTCTGAGTTCAAGGAAATGTGGGTACTGTATGGGTATTACCTCAATGATTTGGTCTTATTTTGGCATGGTAGTGAAGAAGAGTTAGACAGGTTTTTCAATTATATTAAAAACACCACCACATTTTTGAGGTTTACCATGACCAAGGACCATGATATGTTGAATTACCTTGATGTGACTATCAAGAAGGATTATTCTAAGGGGAGATTTACATCACATCTCTATAGGAAACCCATGTATTCCAACTCTCTTTTGCATTTTGAGAGTTGGCATCCCTTGCACCAGAAGAAATCCCTTGTGAAGGGTCAGTGTGTAAGATTGGTTAGAATGGTTTCAGAGGACGATGATTTTTTTGAAAGTGCGACCTCCTACTGGGGATGTTACAGAAAAGAGGCTACCCTCCCTCAATTTGTCAAAGACATAATAGGGGAGGTGCAACAAAAAAGAACTAACGGGGTTTATAGAATATTATTGGGCAACCCTTTGGGGTTAATTAGACCCCTAGGAACTGAGAAAATTAACAGTTTTAGTAAGGCATTGGTATTACCTTTCACTACTGATTTTTTTGATATAAAAAGCATCACTTGTGATTGTTGGAATATGTTTCGTATTGATGAGAATATCATTAACAAATTAGGTGAAAAACCCCTGGTGGTATACAAAAAGTGTATATCTTTCAAAGGTCTAGTTGAAAGAAAAAAGGTGGCACCAGGACTAGGTGGTACTTTCAAGTGTGGAAGATGCACCCAATGTTCTTTTGTTGTAGATGCCAAATTTATTAAACTTAGGAATTTTGGGAAAATCACTACACACAAAAAGTACTTTTGTTACAGTAAGGGGGTTGTATATGTCACATCCTGTACAGGTTGCGACTGTTACTATGTGGGTAAGACTGTCCGAGCTTTAAGACAACGGATTTATCAACACAGTTATGATATCAACAAACATAGGGAGACTAATGCCTTATTCAAGTACATTAAATTACATCCCACACTGTTTCAAGTTTTTTGTATTAGAGCAGGATGACATGGGTGTAAGGGGTGGAAATGCTGATGATTTTCTTGAATTTCTAGAACTCAACAGGCAAATTAGGTTAAATGAGTGTGTGTCACCTGGGCTCAATGACAAAATTTCTATCAGTTCCATGTTAAAATTAAAAGCTGTTTCCTTTATATAATGTTTTTAACATATGTTTTATTTTTTGGGTATTTTTGGTCTAACAATCCTAGTAAGGGTATGTAAGAAATGACCTACCTTTGTAGTAGGATATGACATCTTTCAACAGTAAATTATAACTTTTTTGGTTGACCAATTGTGGAGTAGGGCAGGTTATTTAAATCAGTAACAATTGTATTATGTAGTTCTGAAGAAGTCAATGTATTGTACTTTTGACGAAAGTGCTAAACTCTCATCGTTGTGAAATACATTTGTTGGATTTTTTACCTTTGGCGCAGTGCTCTTGGTCATTTCATACATCCATTTTTTCTATGTATAAAATAGCAGTGAGCAGCTTATGTTCTCTACCTTTTATTTTACAGAATCTGACCAATCATTTTCAAATGTGTCACACATAATACTTTATAATTTGGGAGACTAACAAACACAGATTAGAGAATTTGAGGCTCAGCTACATTCACACTATAATCCAGACACCTACCTGTCTAGCTAATCCATCTTGGCTGTGATTGCCTTGAGGAACATTAGTTAAACAACTTAGTGGTATGACTATGCAGGATGGAGTAATAACTTATCACAGCTTCCACATTACAAGATAGTTAAACTATAGTTTAACTTTCACCTTGCACTGTGCATTTGTAAACCAAAATGGTGCAAGCCTGACTGCACGTCCAAGCAGTGTTCACAACAAAAACACAACTGTAAAATTTCATAGCTCAGACTGTGGAACACTTTTATATAACAGAGAGCTGCTCTTAACAGATAGCAATGAATTTCCATTGATCACATACTTCAGAATGCAGTTTAGATAGGAGGGCAGAAAATACATACCTAGGTTTTGTTGTTACATAAGAAATTATACATCACAAATAACCCTGATATTTTGGATATACCTGATTTAGAGTCAAACTGTATATGTGTCATTCTGTCTCCATCCAAAAAACAGTAGGAGAAGGGTGGTGAATTGGAGTGTATAAACAATGATAGGGGTATACAGTACATGCACTTTGCCCATGTTATCATATTGAAAATTCCTGTATACTGTAACTGTCACATAGTAATAGTAGGTCCTCCGGTCTCTTAGATCATCTGGAAAATTAATGCTCAATGTAATTAAATCTTACAATTATCACAGATATTCCTTACACTCCAACAAAATAGCCAAAACCTGGAACTCTCTTCTCCAGGATATACTTATTAATCCTAATACTCACAATTCCAAACAACTACTAAAAGAATATTACACTAAACAATGGCTATGTTCCTGCACAACTCCAGGCTAATCATATACTTTCTTTTCTCTTTACTCTACTCTCAGTACTCTACCTCGCATCTTCTTCCATAAACTTTCTCCCCTCTCACACATTAATGTGCTTACTCTCTCCTATGAGATAACAGATTTTATTTCTACCTTGTGATGTATATATAAAAACATGTGTACTATACATATTGCATATATGTTTTTATGATTTAATATTGAATATTGTGAACTTGCTAAATGTATTCTTTAATCAAATAACTCTGTAAGTAATACTTTAGTGTATTTTCTTATGCTCTCACTTTGTTTATTATGTAAATGTACTTTTGGAGCTTTTCTCCCCGGGTCTCCACTGAAAACGGGCTTATAGCCCAGTCGGACACTACCCTGTAATCAAATGTAAGTAAATTAATTAATTAATTAATTAATTAATTAATTAATTAATGGTAACATAGAAAATGTGTCCTGAATTGTCACTCATAATGTCTAAATTATCACCTAATTGTTTGAGATACATGTTCCAAATATACAGAACTATCACACTATGTTCAAAGCTTTACACATAAAACTGTAGTAAAATACCTGCTGGTGGCAGAAAAAATATGGATAATAGAGATATTCATAGAAATCTGACAAATAAATGATATAGTTGTCAGCAAGTATAAAGTACCTGTAAACATAAGCAAGCAGGTATCTATACAAGCATTTTCAAAATGGCTACACTGACACACAGATCAAGCTTTAATGAAAGATATCCCCTACATGGACTTAAGCCCATAGTTATAATATATGTCTAATGACCACGTACTTAACAGGCTGAGCTAATACACACCATAATACCTTCCTTCTTAGCAAACTACTATTTATGTGTGTATCCAAAAATTGTGCAGTGACAGAGTATTCGACTGCCTACTTTTATGTGTGTGAATACTGAGTCATACAGACATTTCTTAGTTAATTTTGCTATACAAAATGTGCATCATTGTTAAATCTTTGCTTGTTGAAGACATCGGTACAAGAATACTGCAGATCTAACTGTTTACCATGTGTTGTACATTGTAAAACTTGATGTTATCTTGCAGTTGTGTGGCTCATGAGGTCCTATTACATTTAGGTGCCAGATAGTCATGTGATACTCTGTTATCCACAGGGATACCTGACTCATAGGTAGCTGCAAATGGTAATGTTGCATCTACTAGCATTGCTGTGGTGGGATAGTTTCTCTCCTTCTAGACCTGTGTTATTATTACTCCTTAGAAATGTATATGCACATGCTTGAGTTGATGCTTTCAGGGAAAATTGTCTGCAATACACAAAATGTATGTAACTTACTGGAGAGGTGTAGGATTGATCTGTTTGCATACAGGTGGGTACATCTGCATCACTAACAAGCAAGGATTCCACATATACACTTACACAGAAAGATGTAAAGACCACCAGTGAACAGTATATAAGGATGCACTAATGAAATATCCATATATATTGCTGATGACTCTGCAGAGTTAGTGGTATACTTACAGAAAGCGACAGATTCCAAAAGTACACATTCATTGCTGTGTAGTATGCAGTTGTAGTTATGTTATGGATATTTATTCACTGATGCTTAGTAAAACATGTACTATAAATATTGCCTCAATAAAACTATATCTGTGTTTGTGTCTGATTACTGTGTACTGTCTGTTGTAAGCTTATGGACAGGGAGACTTTCCATTAATTTCCATAAGTTCAATTGCTACTGAACAGATACTTTCTGCTAAGAGCAATATAGTGTAGTTGTCACTAATTTTCACCTGATATAGACAAAATGGGGATGGCATTCACTGCTCACCATTGATTGTGTTGATATAATCTATTCATGTGTAAAAGGTTACTATGACTGCTTTTCCCCACAGGTTGTCTGTTTAGACTCATGATGCATAACATCAATTGACAATACAGGATGTGTCTGAAAGCTATCCAACATTATTGTTTTACACATATGTAATGAGTGGCATGTTAATGTGAAGTGCATGTAGACTGTAAGGACCATGTGTCACAGTGGTGCTGTGGGTGGCCTTCCACTTCTGTGATATCTAATATACTGGGTTCAAATGTTATATATAACTGCTATAGATATCAAAAGTTATGATGTTGCTCCACATCTTATGTATTCAGATTGTGTTCATATCACATATGTTGTTTTATATATCACACTACTATATGAGACTGGGATTATTTCATATAATTTTACAGTGTGCAGCAGAGAGGATAAATTGACATAATTTGTCAATTTATCCTTTGAGCAGCCTATCTGTCTCTGGAGGAGTTGTTTTAGCCCAGAAATAAGTAGTTTATTGGCCATTTTGGGCTAATTTCTATCTCTTTCATTTCCCTGCTATAAAATGTGCTGGGCAGCGCCGGTTAGCTAGGGTATAACTTTTCTCGGCTCCACAAAGTGTAGTCTTCAATTTTTCCCTTGGAACTAGACAAACTTTCAACTTAAGCACTCAGACCATTCACCTCTCCCTCTGGCACTTGCTCAAGCACTAATAAACCTTAGTAATAGACCCCCTCTATACTGTAGCGAGGGACAAGGCTCTATTTGACCTTAACAGCCAATCAGTAAAACAGTTCACTGTACCTATTCAGGCATGTCCAAAGGGCAGTTTCAGGTGTACTCTCCAGTCCAACTGGTGAATCTGGGCATTTTAAGGCAATGTTACAACTGCCTCATGTACACAGACAACCCTCTCCTCCTACCACCAAACACTAATACATGTGAGAAATGCAATTATACAGCCAAACTGGATGCTAAGCTCTCTCAACCCAAGACTGGACCAGACAGTCAAGAGGAGAAGGCAATTACTTGCATCACACTACCAGTCTCACATAGACCTATGAAACCAGCACTGGCAAAAGCTACACATAAATACACAAAAACATACTCAAAGGCTATAAATAAAAATCTGCAAAAGCAACAGAGACCTCCAAAGCAGACATCCAAGCAACCTCCACCCCCCCCAACACAAACCATGAAACACATACTTCACAAAACCAGTGTGCCATGCAATCTCAGCCCCTAAGGCAAAATAACATATTCAACACACTAGTAATATGTGACTCCATAGTCAGGCACACTGACGTCCCACTCGCTAGGCTGAACAAGGAGAAGGTTACTGTTAGCTGCCTACTGGGTGCCAGGATCCGCCACATAACACAAGCACTCAGGTCACTCCAGAACAAGTACAAATATGACTCTGTTATTGTCCATGTTGGTGTGAATGACCTGAGCCGTACCTCCCTGGACTACAAGAAAAGAGACACGGAGGAGTTCTCTGATCACACAGCCCAGGCTGGTATGACAATGACCCTGAGTAGCATCCTGCCCTCAAGAAGAATGATACCACAGTATAAAGAAAAAAATATCAATTTCAGCAATTGGCTAAGTTTCTGGTGTCATTCAAAGGGGATCCAACATCTGTCAGCCCGGGATGACATGCTCGACAAGCCACGCTGCTTCTCTAGAGATGGCTTGCACCTGTCACCCCTAGGCTTTCGAATACTGGCCAAGGCTCTTGCCACCCCATTGTGCCTTTTTAGGCAAGGCTCAAAAGACAAACCCACTGCCGTAAATAGCACAAGTAACAAAAAAATGAGGTTAATGCTACTCAATGCCAGAAGTCTAAACCTAAAAATGCATGCACTCGAGGCACTCCTCAGTATGGAGAAAATCAATATATGTGCTGTAACAGAAACCTGGTTTAAAGCTCCAGAGAGCACCCCAGCACTACCAGGCTACAACTCATACCATACATTTCGGTCACAAAACCCGGACTGAAATACAAAAGGTGGGGGCGTATCCATATTCATGAAGGATACCCACACCTCCAGGTTAGTGGCACAGCACGGTGCTTCAGGGATCATCCACTTGCAACTAACAATGGGCAAAACTGCAATTCAAATTGGAGCTTGCTACAGATCAACCACCATGTCCCAGGACCCCCATTCCACATTTCTGGAAACACTGGGAAGCATAAAGGTCCTACCAAACACCCTGATATTGGGTGATTGGAATTACCCAAACATTAACTGGGAAAACTACTCAAGTACAAAACCCCTTGCCCAAAATTTCCTAGAATTTATAAACTCAAACACCCTCGATCAACTGGTTAACATCCCCACCAGAGGTGACAACATATTGGACCTGGTCATCACTAACATGGGCGACTGGTGTTCCAAACCAGAGGTCAACCCCTCGCTGGTTAGATCTGAACATAAACTAATCACTCTGGATATCCACATTCTGCCCCCACCCCCAGTCAAAGAAACCACCGTGAAAAACTTTTCAAAAGCAAACTTCACATTACTTAAGACCAAGGTGGAAAGTTTCAAAGCCCCCATGCTAAAGGATAACTCCATCCAAGCTGAAAAATCCTTTATTAATGTACTCTACGGACACCTACAAGAATGCATGTATCATGCTATCCCAAGCAAAACCAAGACTCACTCCTCCAAGAAAAGGAAACCAATCTGGTGGACCCCTGCCATAAACAAGCTATACAATAGAAGGAGGAAACTAGTACAGAAAAGAGTAAAATCCCAAGAAGGAACAACATCCCTGGTCAGTATCAGCAAGAAACTACGATCCCTCATAAAATCATCCAAGGCTAGCTTCGAAAGAAAAATTGCCAAGGACTCCAAAGATAACCACAAGGCATTCTTTAGCTATGTCAAGAATCTAAGTGGCAATTCTCAGATCTGCTCGGAGTTAGTGCAGAATGCAACAAAATACACTGAGCCGACCAACATCCTGGTAGACAGATTCAGTGCAAACTTCACCTCCCTCTCACCCCCAAAAGGGCCCATAACCATACCAGAAGAATGTAGTGCCCCTGGAATCACAGACACTCAGGTTAAAACAGCCCTCTCCAAAGCCAAAAACACAGCATCAATGTGACCAGATGGTGTCCCAGGCTGCATCCTATATGAGCTCTAAGATGAACTAACCCCTCACCTAAACACACATCTCAAACTCAGCCTCTCCACAGGCTACATGCCCAGAGAGTGGCACACAGCAACAGTTATTCCAATCCACAAAGGTGGAGCCACAACAGACCCCGGGAACCATTGCTTTATAAGCCTGACTAGCTTGGTCTGCAAGGCTATGGAGTGCATCATCATGGATCTCATTAACAGAGACATTGGGAACCTCCAAACACTGGACCCCACCCAGTTCAGGTTTGTTAAGGGCAGATCATGCCTCCTAAACCTGGTGGACTTCTTTGAGACAGTTACCAAGGCTATAGATGAGGGAAAGGTGGTCCACACAGCCTACCTAGACCTTTCAAAGGCCTTGAACACCATTCCCCATTCAGGTATTATAGACAAGCTCACTAGCCTGAATATAAACCCCTACATCACGAGATGGGTTGCCAACTGGCTCATGGACAGAACCCACATGGTAAGAGTAGCGGGAGCTGGGTCTGACTCTAAACCAGTTACAAGTGGCGTTCCCCAGGGCTCAGTCCTAGGACCCCTCCTGTTCGGCATATACTTCCCAGAGGTACAGACAAGCACCGGAGGACTATGGCTGACCAAGTTCGCTGACGACTGCAAACTAGGGGCTATAATTGACTCTCCAGCTGACACAGACATCCTCCAAAAGGGTATCAATGAGACAGATACCTGGTGTCAAAACCATGGCCTCAAGCTAAATGCCAAAAAGTGCATAGTCATCCCCTTTGGAAAAAACAAAGTACCCACAAACTACTACATAGACGGTAGCCCCCTAAATACGAAGATGTAATAAGGGATCTGGGGACCCAAGAAGATAGTAACCTCTCCTTTGATAATCACATTGCCAAAGTGGTTAGAAAATCCTTCTATGTGGCCCACCTAATCACAAAAGGGTTTGCATCCAGATCAAAAGAGGTCATTGTGCCCCTCTAAGCATCACTCATCAGACCCATCATAGAGTACAACACCCCATTTGGGATGTACCTTACAAGACACCTGCAACAGCTAGAAAGACCACAGAAGTACTTCACCAACAGGATCACTGGCCTCAAACAGATGCCCTATGTAGCTCGACTAAAGAAACTCCAGTTGTACTCGGTTGCATACTGCCTACTCAGAGGTGTTCTCTGCCTGATATACAAGGCCATATCCAACCCAGAATTCATGGACATGCTCCACCTAAACCACATATTCCCTCGAGCCACATGCTCTAGAGATCTAAACATCACCACAACAAAAAACAGGACATGCTGGAGGGATAGATTCATGTCCCAGAGGCTTCCCATGCTCTGGAACAAGAGTCCAATCTACATTAGGCAGAGCGCCTCGCTAACCCTCTTCAAGAGAAACCTTGATGAGTGGATGGGAAACAGAAAATTTACCCCAGGGATCACTTCAATGGCTCTGCTGGACAGAGGCACAGGGAACTAATCTAATGGGGCGGCAAAAGCTAACACATTCTAGCTAGGCTTATAAATGCCTTCGGGCAAATAGCCTAGTACCTACCTATGAACCTATGAACATAATCATCTCCATCTATAGAACCCCACATTAATCTAACCATGTGTCTATAACTGTCTTCCAGATGGCAAACAAACATAATGGTGACAATTGTTTTAAACAGCAAAATAGAATTATAATAGATGGTCTGCACCAGCATGAACAGAGACTCATTTGATGGGCAGGAAGTGCCGTTTGGAGGAATGAAGTGTGGACTGTCTTTACCAAAATGTTCAATGCTGTGAAAGGTCACAATAGATCCTGGGAGGCCTGTCACCAACAGTGCTCTGACATTATCATTTTTGCAGCCAACAGGGTATGCTGGTATGAGAGGTCAAGGGATGCCACAAGCAGTGGCCCACCATTGACTACCCCTGATGAGCTCATACAGTTTCTTGCATCCCTACATATGGCAAGTGGGGAGCACCACATACCTAGGGTTGGGATAGAAACAGGTGTGCATGACCACACATTTATGTATTACTTTGCATAACATTGCTGCATATAGACTTCCTCAGTACAGATTATTGTTGCATGCACATTCATGTATTGTAGTTTGTATGTTGCATTAGCAGAAATGAGTCATGCACGGGGCACACAAGCTGAATATGACCAACATAAGTGTAATGACATGCTGCCGTACAACTTCAGTACATATACAACACTACAACCAACATGTGTCATATTGTCTGACTTCATTTGCATAAGTCCATCCACTTCTGCACAACAGCAAGACATGACAGGCGAGTGTCTCCATATAGTGTTACTGTGACCATTACCTGTTATTGCCTCTGCCTTCTGCCATGCCAGTGATGTATACCATCATATTGATATTTCTCTGGCATTGTAATCTATAAATGCATCTTCTAGAGGTATGACCTGTGCAGGTGCACCTACTGACAGACCAGGTATGGTTTCCCACCATGCTCAGAGGCTGCAGCACTGGGTAGCACAACTGTGTTGTATGAAATCAATGTCACTGATTTTCATACACAGGAACAACTGGCCAACATGTGTACTGTACATCGTGTATCATCATATCCTGTTATTGTGTTGTATAAATCATCATGTGCCTATGAATTGCTTTGTCTGTATTTTCCCACTGCAGGATCCGCATTATGACAGATAAACTTAATACATACAGATGGTGTAACTGGTATGATATTTCATCTGCTTCCTACATGTCATTGCTGTTACTCTTGTTGTTGGCCTTAATTAATACTGTGTACTTTCTACCCCTGCATAGGATAGCCACCATCAGCACCTCATCATGACCAAATGGTATGTAAATATTTTAAATACTGTGCGTTGTAACTCTGTTGAAACAGTACATGCTGGCAAGTATGTGCTTACTAATACTGTGTTTATGCCTTTGTTTCGCCTATAACAGTTGCTCAGCCCTTACCTCTGGAGCTGGATTGCTATGATGACATGTGAGGTGTGTGTTGTTTATTTTATATATATATATATATATATATATATATATATATATATATACATATTTTTGACATTTGAGTACCGTGAAAATTTGACTGGGTAGAAGCATTTTTCAGCGGAGGCCTGGGTAGAAGAGCTCCAAAGTATTATAAAACATTTTAAGAACAATAATTTTGCAATCTTCAAAAATAAAACAAAAACATCTACAGTTTAAATAATTATAACAAACTGGACATAATATAAAAACATTGGTTAAGAATCAATAAAGGTATATCACAATTGTTATTCCTCACATATATCATGTATGTTGCATATATGACATAATTGTTTACTCCCTGTTATACAGGTTTCTTGGGCCACATTCGGACATGACCTCCTAGGAAGTCTTTAGCATTTGTAACATTGTAGTGATATAGTTGTGGCATATGTCAATAATGATATCCAGCATGAGATATAAGCATGTTTACCTGAGCTGTGTCATCTGTCTCTTCTTTTAGCACTTCCACTGCCTTTATCCTCCATTAGCCCATCCACTGATCCTGTGGTGGGATCTGATGTCTTTCACTATGGTAACATGGCCCCTATCACACAGGACATAGATTTGGTGATACAGTCTGATGCAGATGGTGGCAGTCATGTAGACTAGGCAGTAGCCTCAGATGTGGAGAAAAATATGTCCAGCCATTCTAACAATTCAGGGACATCAGATGGTGGACAGTATGAGGTCTGTGGACACCAGCCCCATGTTGAATCTGCTGGTGATATTGAATCTTCCACACAAAATGCAATACTACCCGGTGAAGTATATGTGGGCATGTAGCCAGTGTGCATGGACATGTGTCACAGGGTGTCTGCCTACTTCTACAGGGAAATGAACATTCTCAGCAACATCATGGCTTTGACATTCATGCACTTGTCTGTGCCATGGATCATGTCTCACACCAGCTGCGTGTGCTGCATGCAGGACAGGAGTGCAGACACAGTGAGGTCATAGCAGCATTGGCAGCTTAGAATGAAAGCATGATAATTATAGCACAGTCCACTGAATTTCTGGTTACAGCAGTACCACAGCAGTGTTATAGTACAAGCAGAGTTCTCCATGCCCTGACTGTGCTTAGCTGAGTGCCACTTGTTAGCAGCAGGCCCCCCACTCAGTAAAGTAGCCCTTGCCCATTGGGCATCAATGTCTATGATGCAGCATGCACACAAATCTCCTGCTGGCCAATCCGGTGTGAGCCCAGCAGTCATGCCCAGATAGTTGTCACACCTATGTTCCTTGCCACAGTGCATCTCCACATGTTGGCATCACCCCATCAGTCTCCTCTGTGGAGCAACATGTGCTGAGTCTTTCCTTAGATTGAAGGAGCAGGGAGGACCACAGTCTGAGCTGTCAGTGTGCAGATGATGCCATGTTGCCTGAACCTGGACTTGTGCATCCTATTCCACCCATCCCTGTTTCTTTTGTCCCCTGTGTTCTCCTATTCCTCCTCTGATAACTGCATAATATCATCTTCAGACATATGGTTTTCCTGAGGTAGGTCCCCCACACCTGCAGCAGGAAGACTGCCATATGTTGTTAGCATATTGCATAGCATGGCACAAATAATCATCTGCGCTACCTTTTCAGGTGTGTACTACTGTGCATCCCTGGATGTGTTTAGACATCTGAACCTGGTTTTCAGTACACTAGAAACATGCACTATGATGTTTCTTGTGTGTGTGTATGCTCCACTGTAGACCTCTTCTGCAGGGTTTGAAGGATCTCTGTACATGATCATTAGCCATGGCTCAAGTGGATAACCACAGCCACCAGCTCTGGTGACGAGAACAGATATTTTGTCATCACGCATAATGTTGACAGAGATGTATTTAGCTTACATCCTAGCTGTGTTCCTGTACTTACCCAGTAGTAGTCCCTCAGATATTTCACCTTCTTGGAATTCAGCCCTCAGACCCCCTTCCCTCCACATGGAAGCACCATGGACAATCCCGGGGTGTGTTGCCATGACATTTTCTATGCTGACATCTGCTGTGCAAATGACCTGACAGTTCAGGGATGGCTACCACTTTCTACTGATGTATCTTTCTGCTTCTGGTTGTATGCACCAAGAACATGGGGGAAGTCAGTGATGTTATAGAACTGGCACATGACATTTCACTGCACCATGAGAATAGATGGAATGCATATATTTTTGTCTACAATGGTGCACATTGCTGTCAGGAACTGTGCGAGGATGTGACTGGCAGATTTCTGTGACACTCCTACAGCATCTCTCATATGTCAATTGAATGTCTTGGATGGCAGTACACCTAAGATCAGATAGAAATTTATTTTGAGAGGTATGGGGCTGCCTCACAGTGTATGCAAAGACATGTGTGGGGCATACATGTTGACTACAGCCTGCACCAGCTATCCATCTAAGTGGTAGCTGACAATAATTTTTTGATCTAACAATTAACTCAGTTGTAGCCTGATTCTCTCTCTAGCTGGCTGTCTTCTGGGATGCACAGCCAGATCATCCTCCATGCCTTGCAGTACCACAGCCTGTTGCAGTTCATTCACAGCAGGTAGCATTTTTTTCATTATTTTTACAAATTCCATAAGATTTCATGGGAATAGTTTCCTTTCTTTGCACCATAGTATGGCATTCTTTAAGGATTTTAGAAACAGAGGCATCATAGCACTTTGTCACATTTAAGTTGCATTGTGTGCACATGATGCATTTTGGACTCCGATGGGAGTGCCTGGAGTCTGTAATTATCTTACACTGAATAAATAAGTACTCAGACTGATCCCAGTGTGACTTCTTATGTCGTGTCTGCACCTGGTACACTAAAGTCTTACTTTGGCATGCTGCACTGTTGGAACTAGTTTTTAAAATCTGGCCATAAAGTTTTAATGTTTCTCCACAGAATGGCTAACATGGGGGCCTGCCATATTAACTTGATCTTGTTTTACTGATTTCTTGTGCCCTTTTCAGAATATATTTAAAATTCCCTTTATATGAGTCATGCTAGACATAAAGAAGCAATTGTCTTCCTATTACATTGATATACTATGCCAGCAGTGAAAATCACAGGCATCTTGTACACCTTCTGTAGTAGGAGTGTTTGCATTTTTTACTGAATGGTCATCATATAAATTTCTCTCAGATCTTCTTTTAAACTATTCACAGACGTTATACTGCTCCAGCCAAAGAAAGCAAATAAATTGCAGGCATTTATAAGGATTGCCATATGTAGTTTGATGAGCACTGACTGATCCTGTTCCACATTCATCCTGAGGTGTTAAGGCTACCACTGTAATCCAAAAGCTGTTAATCAACACTTCATAGAACTGGTTCTACTACTCTCTAGTCTCGGCATCCATAGGAAGATTTTTTTATCCTGAATGTTGGAGAAATTCACTAATGTGCCTCCTGTTTTTGTTCAAAAGTATTTTTTAAGTGCAATACAATACCATATGTTCGTGTATTTGTATTATAATAGTAGGAGATTTTTAAAAAATGAGGTACAAATGCCTTCATATATTACATTTTTTTTTCAAATTTGTTGCTTTATTACCCCTTGATTTCCTACATACTGCTAAAAATTAACACTTAGGTTCATAGGTTCATAGGTTTATACTAGGCTATCTGCCCTAAGGCATTTATAAGCCTAGCCTAAAGTTTTGTGGCTTACGCCACCCCTTATATGAAAAAATACTGTGCCCATTAGTTTGTTGTGCCTCTGTCCAGCAGTGACACAGAGATGATTCCCGGGGTAAACCTACGATCTCCCATCCACAGGTCAAGATTTCTCTTGAACAGAGCCAGCGAGGTGCTCTGCCTCACATGGACCGGGATTTTATTCCACAGCATAGGGAGTCTCTGAGTGATAAATCTATCCCTCCAGCACGTCCTATTTATATCCGTGCTAAGGTTTAAGTCGCTTGCTCTAGTGGTTTTGGTGGATTTGGATTTTTTGAGGTGGAGCATGTCCATTAATTCCGGGTTGGACATGGCCTTGTATGTCAGGCACAAGTCACCTCTGAGCAGACGGTATGCGACTGAATAGAGCTGGAGTTTCTTCAATCTGGCAGCATATGACAGATTTTGGAGTCCCTTTATCCTTTTGGTGAGGAACTTTTGGGGTCTCTCCTATTGCTGCAGATGTCGGGTGAGATACATCCCAAATGGGGCATTGTACTCGATCATTGGTCTGATAAGTGAAGAGTACAGGGGAACAATGACCTCACTAGATCTGGATGTGAATCCTTCATGATCAGGTGGGCAATGTAGAAGGTCTTTCTAACCACTTTAGCAACGTGAGTGTCAAAGAAAGGCCACTGTCAACCTGGGTCCCCAGGTCCCTGATAACCTCTTCTGTGCTTAGTGGATTGCCACCTATATGGTAGCTTGGGGTTACCTTGTTTTTCCCGAAGGGTATGACTATACATTTTTGGCGTTTAACTTCAGGCCATAGCTCTGGCACCAGCTATCTGTTTCCGTGAGTCCCTTCTGAAGGATATCCGTGTCCGATGCACTTTCCACTATGGCGCCCAGTTTGCAGTCGTCTGCAAACTTTGTCAGCCAAAGTCCTCCCATGTTGGCCTGTACTTCTGAGAAGTAGATGCCGAACAATAGGGGGCCAAGGACCGAGCCCTGTGGGACACCACTTGTGACCGGCTTGGAGTCTGACATAGCGTCAGCAACTCTAACCCTGTGGGTTCTGTCCTTAAGCCAGTTTGCAACCCATCTTGTGACATATGGGTTAACATTTAAGCTGGTAACTTTTTCTACAATACCTGACTGCGGTATTATGTCAAAAGCCTTTACCAGGTCTAGGTAGGCTGTATGGACTGCCTTTCCTCATCAATGGCCTTGGTGACTGTTTCGAAGAAGTCGACCAAGTTCAAAAGGCATGATCTGCCCTTGACGAAGCCAAACTGGGTCGGGTCCAATGTCTGCAAGTCCCCTATATCTTTGTTTATGAGCTCCATTATGATCCTCTCCATAGCTTTGCAGACTAGACTTGTTAAGCTTATGGGCGGTAATTACCAGGGTCCATAGAGGTACCTTTGAGGAGTGGGACCACAGTTGCCGTCGCCACTCCTTGGGCACGTATCCTGTGGTAAGGCTGAGATTAAACAGTTGCCTTATGTGCGGGTTTAATTCCTCATTTAGCTCGTGTAGCACACAGCCGGGGACACCATCCGGTCCCATTGATGCTGTGTTTTTAGCTTTAGAGAGAGCAGCTTTCACCTGCGCATTTGAGATGTCTGGGAGGCTACACTCTGCTGGGATAGTTATCTCTCCTTTAGGGGGGGAGAGGGGGTGAAGTTTGCACTGAACCTGTCTGCCAGTATGTTGGCAATGTCTGTGGGTTCAGTGATTTTTGTATCATTTTGGACTAATTCTGAGCATATCTGGGAGTTTCCACCCAGGTTCCTAACATAGCCGAAAAAGGCCTTATGATTGTCCTTTGAATCCATGGCAATTTTTCTCTCAAAATTGGCCTTAGTTGATTTTATGAGTGCTCGTATTTTTTACTAATAATGATCAGGGTGACTTCCCTTTTATGGATTTTGTTCTATCATGTAATAGCTTTCTCCTCTTATTGTAAAGTTTGTTAATGGCTGGGGTCCACCAGACTGGACGTTCGCCCTTTGTGGAAACAGTCTTGGTTTTATTTGGGATTGCCTGATCCATGCAGTCCTGGAGGTGTTCATAGAAGGCATTTGTAAGGGCTTCCACAGCTTGGGTTGTGGTTTCCACTGGCTCAGGGGCCTTGAAGGATACCAAACCAGTCTTGAGTAGTGTGAAGTTTGCTTTAGAGAAGTTCTTCACTGTGGTCTTTTTTGTTTGGGGTGGGGGCGGGATGTGGATTTCCAGTGAGATTAGTTTATGATCAGATCTCACCAATGAGGGACATACTTCCAGTGTGGAGCATTTTGTCCCCATGTTTGTGATAATGAGATCTAGTATATTTTCTCCTCTCGTGGGAACAGTGACTAGCTGTTCCATGGCATTTGAATTTATGAACTCCAGGAACCGTTGGGCTAGAAAGTTAGGGCTTGAGTAATGTTCCCAGTCTATATTCGGGTAGTTGAAGTCACCCAATATGATGGTGTTTGGAGATACATTTATACCCTCCAGTGTCTTCAGGAAGGCTGTGTGGGGTTCCTGAGTTTGAGAGGGTGGCCTGTAGCATGCTACAATTTGTAGAGCAATTTTGCCTATGGTTAGTTGCACCTGGATGGTTTCCGAAGCCGTGCGTTGCCACCAACCTGGAGGTGTGGGTATCCTTTATGAATATGGATACACCCCTCCTTTTGTGGTGTGGTCCGGGTTTTGGGGCGGAACGCATGATATGAGGTAAAACCTAATAGTGCCAGGGTGCTCTCAGGAGCCTTGAACCAGGTTTCAGTTACAGCACAGACATCGATGTTCTCCATACTGAGAAGGGCCTCGAGTGTGTGCATTTTGAGATTTAGACTTCTGGCATTGAGCAGCATTACCCTCAGTTTCTTCCCATTTTGTTTTCTAGGGTGGTAGGTTTAGAATTTGAGCCTTGCCTAAAAAAGGCACTATGGGGGTGGCAAGAGCATTAGCCAATATCCGGAATCCCAGGGTGACAGGTGCAAGCCGTCCCTTGCAAAGCAGCGTGGCTTGTCAAGCATGTCATCCCAGGCAGACAGACACTGGATCCCCTTTGAATGACACCAGACATTAAGCCAATTGTTAAAGCTGATCATCTTGTCTCTATATTGTGGCATCATTCTTGGTGAAGGAAGGATACTGCTCAGGGTCAGGGTCATACCTGCCTGGGCTACATAATCAGAGAGCTCCTCTATGTCTCTTTTCATGTAGTCCAGGGAGGTACATCTCAGGTCGTTCACACCAGCATGGACAATGACTGTGTCATATTTGTACTTGCTGTGGAGTGACCCGAGTGCTTGTATTATGTGGCGGATTCTAGCGCCCGATAGGCAGCTTACTGTGACCCTCTCCTTGTTCAGCCTGGTGAGTGGGATGTCAGTGTGTCTGACTATGGAGTCACCTATGACAAGTATGTTTGGTGTTGTATTTGGCCTTAAGGGCTGTGACTGCTTTGCACACTGATTTTGTGGTTTATGTGTTGCTTGTGGGGTGTCTTGAGGTAGCAGTTGTTTGGGTGTCTGCTTTGGAGGCCTCTGCTGTTTAGGTAAATGTTTACTCAGAGCCTCCGAGTATGTCTTTGTGTGTTTATGTGTTTGATTCAGTGGTGTTGTAGCATTATTTAAGGCTGGTTTTGTGGTGTGTGTAGTTGCCTTCTCCTCCTGTCTGGTCTTGCCAGTCCTGAGTTGAGAGAGCTCAGCCTCCAGTTTGGCTAAATAGCTGCATCTCTCACAAGTATTTGTGTTATGTGGGAGGAGGAGAGGGTTGTCTGTGTACATGAGGCAGTTATAACATTGCCTCAAGATTCCCAGATTCACCAGCTGGACCGGAGAGGAGATTGACAACTGACCTTTGGACATGCTAGAATAATATTGAGAATTCCTTAATAATTGATTAAAAACATAATCCTTGACAGGGAGAAATCTGACATTCTTTGTGCAACACTAAATTTTTTGATAAGGCTATTGCAGTTGCAGAAAATAATGCTTAAAAGTTGAATACTATACAAATATGTGTTCAACTCTTAGGGTTAGCATCACCTTAAATGCCCAAAGTGGGCGTGAAATTGTGTTAGATAAACCATGCTATCTTTATATTCATAAAAAATAGAAGTTATGTTCTTACCATAACGTTCCATGTTAGTTGTCTTCTTCTCGCCTTCTTCTTGCTGGATGGGTTCGGAGCCGACCTCGGCTCGACTCGGCCACTCTAAAAGCTCGAGAGTTGGTTCCACCGGCTCGAGGCTCCCCTTATATCCCACAATGCTAGGCGAGAGTTACCTCAGATCTCGTTTGTAAGCTAAACCCAGCTTATATAGTAACAGTATAACTATAAACAGAGTCCACCTCTAACAACAGGAAGAAAGAAGGGTGACCTACATCCTGACCCAGAAAATATGCCCAACAGCATATGTCTTAAGAAAGAGGTGGTAGAAAGAGAGGTCACGATCACAACTCCTCTAGGTCTGTCCAGGCCAGGGGGAAGGAGGGTGGCCAAGAAGAAGGCGAGAAGAAGACAACTAACATGGAACGTTATGGTAAGAACATAACTTCTATATGTTAAGTTGTCTATCTCGCCTTCATTCTTGCTGGATGGGACCGTCCTAGCACCTTGTCCCGGTGGCCTAACGGAACAGACTCCTGAGAACAGTGGAACCAAAGTTAGCTCTATGCCTAGAAGCTAAGTCCAACTTATAATGAGAAATGAAAGTGTGAGGAGTAGCCCAAGTAGCCGCTGCACAAATGGTGTCAATAGGCAGTCTGTCTTGGAAAGCTAAAGAAGTAGCCAAAGCTCTGGTGGAATGAGCCTTAGGTTTATCAGGCAGCTTTTGATGTCTAATCTCATATACAAGGGAAATCAATGATGTTAGCCATCTGGATAATGATACCTTTGAAACTGAAAGTCCCTTTCTGCTCTCCGCATAGGAGACAAACAGCTGATCAGATTTTCTGAACTGTTTAGTTCTATCCAAGTAGTACCTCAATTGACGTGAACATCCAGGCAGTGTAATTTTGTTCAGACCTATTGGAGTATTCTGGAAAAAGACTGGTAGATCAATGGATTGATTCAGATTTGATGCAGATACCACTTTAGGCAAAAGGACGGGTTAGTTCGTAAGGATACTCTGTCCTTATGAAACAAAAGATAAGGAGGACGACAGCTGAGTGCTTGAAGTTCTGAAACTCTTCTAGCTGATGTAATAGCTACCAGAAAAAGAGTTTTCCATGATAACAATTTTAAGGAACAGGAAGCTGCAGGTTCGAAAGGGGGAAAGAATCAAAGAAGCAAGAACTAAATTTAGGTCCCAAGGAGAAGGAGGATTTCTTATAGGAGGTCTGAGAAGAAAAACTCCTTTCAAAAAGGCTTTGCAGAGTTTGTGGGACATTAGGGCAGATTCAGCAATACCCACATGAAAGTTAGAAATAGCTGCCAATTGAACTTTAAGTGTAGAGGGAGATGAACCTGCATGGAAGAGTTCAGCTAGAAAATCAAGGACTAGTTGGATGGAAGCGGTGAAAGGATCTATGTCCTTTCCTTGTGCCCAATATGAGAAGCGTTTCCACTTACTCAAATAAATCTTTCGAGTGGAAGATTTATGGGAAGCTATCAATATATCTCTAACAGAGTGAGATAATTGAGGAAGCCTGGCTAAGGTAGGAACTGGAGGAACCAAGCAGTGAGGTTCAGGCAGAGGAGGGAGCGATGAAACTGACCCGACTGATGGATCAAAAGATCTGGAACTAGGTCCAGCTTCCACGGTCGCTCAAGAGAAACGATGTAGGAAGGGGAACCACACTTGTCGAGGCCAGTAAGGAGCAATGAGGATCAATGAGGCCTTCTGAGCGATAGCTTTCTGAATTACTTGAGAGATCAGTGGGAAAGGAGGAAATGCATACAGAAGTCCCGGGGCCATACTTGGACTAGAGCGTCTCTGCTGGGTTGGCCTGGTAAAGGAACAGAGTGAAAAATTCTCTGCACTTGCTGTTTTGGGGAGTAGCAAAAGATCGCAGCAAGGCTGACCCCACTTGAGAAAAATTTCTCTCACCACAGAGTCTTTCAGAGACCACTCGTGAGGCATGAGAATAGCTCTGCTCAACTTGTCCGCAATATGATTGGACTTCCCGGGGATGTCGTTGCTATCAGAAAACGCTGAGAAGAAATCGCCCATTGCCACAGTCTGAGTGCTTCTCGACACAGGGGTATGATCTGGTTCCGCCTTGTTTGTTGATGTACCACACTACAGACATATTGTCTGTCTGGATTGCAATTGTTCCCAAGGGAAGAGAGTCTTGAAGGGCTTGCAACGCTAAAAGCACTGCTCTCATCTCCAGAACATTTATGTGCAAGTGGCATTCGTTTGGTTGCCATGTGCCCTGGACTGTCCTGCCCTGATAATGCCCCCACCCGATCAGGGAGGCATCCGTTGTCAGTGTAGCAACCGGAGGAGGTGGCACAAAAGGTCTTCCGACAGGAGATGGGGAAGACATCCACCACATGAGATGCTTTTGCACGCCTGCGTGATCACAATGGTGTGAGACATTGGAAGTTCCTGGTATGACCATTGAGTAAAAAGCATCCACTGAAGGATCCGCATGTGGTATCTGGCTAATGGAAGGAGAGGTATGGCGCTGCCATAATTCCCAACACCTTTAGAACTAACCTGGCTTTGATTCTGTTGTTGTTGAGAAGGAGTGATACCAATTTGTGAATGTCTGATATCCTTTGATGTGTTAGCCTTGCAGACATGTTTATCGTATCTAGATTTGCGCCTATGTAGGTAATAGTACGACAAGGCGACAAAACAGACTTTTCGCAATTTATTGAAATACCCAGTTTTTGACAAACGCGAAAAGTATAATCTCTGGCCATCAGAAGGAGATGCTTGGTGGGAGCTGTGAGGAGCCAGTCGTCCAAATATGGAAACACCTGGAATCCTTGTCGTCTCAGGTGAGAAGCTACCACTGCCATGCATTTGGTAAACACCCGGGGGGCAGTGGTGAGACCAAAGGGCAGGGCCCTGAACTGAAAATGACTGGTTCCCAGCCTGAAGCGGAGGAATCTTCTGGAGCGTCTGTTCATTTTTATGTGATAATACGCATCCTGAAGGTCTATAGAGCACATCCAGTTTCCTTTGCCCAAAAGGGGAAGGATGGATTGCAGCGTGACCATCCGAAATCTTGTTTTCTTGACTGATTTGTTCAAGACACTGAGATCCAAAATCGGTCTCCAGTCCCCTGTTTTCTTTGGAACTAAAAAGAACCTTGAGTAGATTCCGGATCCTTGTTGGTCTACTGGCACTGGCTGAATTGCTCTTTTTGCAAGCAGTTTTGAAATTTCCAAAGCTGCTAGATCCCTTTGAGCGGGTGGAACATCTGGAAGGGATTTTTTTGACTGATTTGGAAAGCGAAGAAAGGGGATAGAATAGCCTTCGGAAATGATGGACTGTACCCATTTGTCTTGAGAGTCAGGGATAGCCAGGCTTCTGGGTACAGTGACAATCTTCCCCTGACTGCCTCCGAAGATGGGCAGTCGGGCAACACCTCAGGGATGCTGAAAGGGCTTGTCAGGGAAGGCTTCCCGATTGCCCTGGTTCTGCGGACCCCCCCTGCCCCTAGGGCGACGTCTACCATTGTTATTCCCACCTCTGCCTTTGGTAGGAAAACGACTCTGTGCGTCAGGCGAAGTCCCTTGAGATTGTTTACGGAACCACATCTTTCCACCCTTCTGGCCTTTGGGGTAAGGCCTAGAAGGGGTCGAAAAACGGACTCCGACGGCAGAAAGGGTCTTGCCATCAGTCTCGCACCTAGTCAGGGTTTCTTTCACTTGAGGACCAAAGAGGGATGATCCATCAAAAGGGGAGTTCGTGAAAGACGTCTTGAAAGGGTCCGCAAAATTGCATAGCCGCATCCAGGCGTGCCTACGTAAGGCCACACCTGTCCCTGCGGCTCTGCTCACTCCATCAGCTGCGTAAGAAAGGAGGCGCATGGAGGAGTTGGATATGGAATTAAGGGTAGCCAGCTGCGTGTTCATCTTATCTTGGAAACCCGCAGCTGTAGGATCCTTTAACATTTCACTCGCTTCCTTGATCAGGTCCCTTTGAAGACGAGTAAAATGGCACAGGTAGTTCAGCGAACGCATGGTAAATGTCGCTGAGGAGAACATCCGCTTCCCGTACCTATCCATGGACCTAGATTCCTTGTTAGGTGGATGGACAGGTACTGAAGGATCAGCTAGTTCCTTCTTTGTGGCAGCAGCTACCACCATAGCATCCACAGAAACTCCTTTTGTTAGAAATTGCTTGTCTGCTGGAGCTGTTATGTACTTAGAAGGTCTCCTGGGAGTGGGGTCCACTGAATCAGGAGCCGTCCATGCATTCTTAGCAACCACCTGCATGAGGGGGTCAAAGGGGGGGGACACCCAGGAGGTGGAAGGACGAGAGCCAAATGCCTCAAGATACACAGATTCGTCCTCCGAAGGGTTGAGGGCTGGCCAATTTCCCCTCTGTTTCAGGATCTCCAGAATGTCTGCAAATGAGACATCTTCAGAAGGGGAACGGGGGGAACCCTCAGAATCATCCAAATCTGTGTCTGATGTGATGGACTCAGGTGAGTCAATGTGTTTCCTCTTACACTTCCTCTTCCGAGGGGGCTCTTCTGCCAAATCAGGAGAGGCCTCGGAAGAGGATGAAATCCCCACAGGGGTTTCCTGAGGAGCTGGCTCTCTGCGGTCCGGGATGAGGGAGTGAGTCGACTTACCCTGAGGCACCATAGAGGGAGGGGCGGACGGAGCCGACTGTGGAGTAGAGCCAGGCTCTAACACACTCCGCATGACCTCGAATGCACCCCTGTCAGGCAGAGCCAGAGGTCCCCGCTCCGAGGAGCTAAGAACCCCCCTCGGCACCGACAGTGATGGCTCCGAGGCCGATGTCGGAGCCGAACTCACCAGCGCAAGCCCGAGAGGAGAGGGGGTCGGACAAGGGTCCGATGCCACTCACCCCCTCGGAGCCGACGAGGGAAGTCCTGCGCCGAGATTCCTCCAAAGAAGAAAACGGAGCCGACGACGGAGCCGAAGACAATTGTATCGGCTCCGACGTAATCACAGTCTCGGTTCCGACACGACCCGGCTCCGAACTCAAAAGAGTCGAAGGAGGAAAATGTTGATGGACCGGGGCAGGCATCGACTGATGAGTCGGGCTCTGAAGCATCTGGGCCAGTGCCTCGGACTTAAGTAGTCGACTCACTACCCTCTGAAGGTCATGATCCGACAGCCTCGATGACCTAGAGGAGTGAGACCTTTGGCTCCGTTCAGACAGCAGGGAGATCCTGGAGCCGAATGAACGGAGCCAAGAGATGGTGACCTCGACCTCTTCCTAGTTGTCGGCTCCGAAGGTCTGGTCGGAGCCGACACAGGAACTTCTATAACCTCGGCTCCGGCCGGAGCCGAGGGAGCCACAGAAACTGTGGACTGAGACTTATCGGCTCCAGCCGGAGCCGATAAAGGCAAAGGTTGAGAAACCTGAGGTCTCGGCTCAGAAGCCGGAGCCGAAGACCTGCCTTAGAGGGCTTCCTGTTGAAACAGACAGGGAATCCTCTGGCTTAAGTAAGCCTCTAAGAATCAGTTTATTCTTTCTTTCCTGCAGGACCCTGGGGCTGAAGCCATGGCACACAGCACAGGAGTCCTGCAGGTGCAAAGGCCCCAGACAATATACACAAGAAGTGTGAGCGTCTGTCAGAGACATTTTCTGACAGCACGCATCACACTTCTTGAATCCGGAGACCTTTGCTTCTTTAGACATTTTTGTTATAACAGGTGTACACAAACACGCACACAGACACACTAGTTACACCCTGTCAAAATAACTTATAATAAAAAAACAGTGCTAGAATTTTAATAAAATAATGCACACTCACTCCACTAGGGAAAAAAAGGCCAAAGGCCCAAGGGAAGAACCTAAGGTTCTTGAGGGAAAAAAACGGAAAATTTTTGGGAAGGTATAAAAGTTTTCTAACTACACTAAACTAAGAAAAAATATTAAATTAAAGGGGTTTTTAAAGACTGATTTCACTAAGAAATAGTACTTACCAGGAACCGGTAGAAAAACCAACCTCGAAGCTGTAGCGGCAAACGAGATCTGAGGTAACTCTCGCCTAGCATTGTGGGATATAAGGGGAGCCTCGAGCCGGTGGAACCAACTCTCGAGCTTTTAGAGTGGCCGAGTCGGAGCCGAGGTCGGCTCCGAACCCATCCAGCAAGAATGAAGGCGAGATAGACAACTTAACATTAATGGTTTTCATCTTATTAACAAAATAAAACTCTGAAATGTGCAGTGTTGGTTGGTTATTCCACTTTACATGTTATTAAGAAGGCTTAAATGTAGTACCACAGTTTTCTGTGACATTTAGAGAAAAGCCAGAGAATATTCTTTTTTCAAAATATCAAAAGATTTGCCATTTTCATGTATTCCTCCAGTGGGAAAGAATAATCTGAATCAAAAATGTTCTGTAGAAAGAGAGACAAGTGATAAACCAGCTGGTTTCTCACCTTCTCTATAATAAAGACAGTGGAAAACAGTTTTACAACACTCTGCTGCTTTTTTAATAGCAACTGCTGACCTGCTGATATCAGATGGAATGATTGGTTATATAAGATTGTCAGCAGTACCTGAAATGAAAAACTACAGATTTCCATGTGCCTGTGGTATGCTGTGCATGCCAAGAAAAAATTCCTCTGCCAAAGTGTTTGAGAAATTAAGCTTAAAAAGTAGGTGGACTTGTTCCTCCTATGATTCCAAGGCAAATAAATGAAAGTTTTATAAAGTACTAGTATGTTTCTGGTTCCTAAACAATAAAGGTGTCATGTTAAAGGGAGAAAATAAACTTAAAGGTTGAGTTAAACTGTAGGAGACCATGTAATTTCCCTTGAATTACAGGAAGGAGTAGCACTTTTCCTTGAATAGGTAGGTGGGTCTGTAAGAATATTTATGGAAATTTATTAATATGTACTTTCTTAATTAGATTTTAATTTGCATTGGATAATGCTGACATTTAATTTTATTCATACGCAAGCCTCCACTCAAAGAATTGGAAAAATCAACTGTTCTTTTTGAAATTTATACTAATTAATCTCATGTCAGTGTAAAAGAACACATGACCATAACTGCACTAAAATAGTAATGGTAGAACATCATTACTTTCACATATTAGAAGTAAGTTTAGTTGCGAAACTTAAATTCTATAAAGTTGTTAGTTTTGCCTGGAGATCCCCTCTGAGATGCACTTGCCAAATGGGTGGCATCAACAGACAAAGCCTAGATTTTGCATAGACAGATTTTGCTCCAAGTTTAGCAGTGCCAACAACAGAATGAGCATGGCTAGTGTTATCTTGAAAAGACAAAGCAGACTGACAGTCTGGGGGATATTCTGGACTGCAGAAATCACTCTTGTAGATGTTAAAGCTAAATATATATATATATATATATATATATATATATATATATATATATATATATATATATATATAAAACCAAACAAATAACTCCAAAAAGTGCCAAATAACTGTACAGTGGTGCAAAACTAAAAGAATTCAAAGTAAAGTGCAAGACTTGTAAAACTTTAAAAAAGTAATAATTAAGTGAAATTTAATTCAACACGCTGATAGCACTTGATCTGAGGGTAATGATGTGAAACAAATGAATGTGTTAGTCTGATCCAGGTTTCTTGCTCAATGGTGTGGGGGGTATTTGTGCTTGCACCTGAGCCATATAGTTGGAAATAAACTGAAGGAAAATTAAAAAGGTTAAGTTGGGAGTTCCATGAGTAATTCAGTTATGATAATGTTATATCATAAAATACAAGGGTTCTTTACTATATGCATAATCTAAATGAGTAAATAAAGAAGAATGAAGTGAAGTTAATCATTCAACAGAACAATGGAGAGATTTATTTGGGATTCTAAACTGAGAAATGGTGGTTGTAAGTTTATGAGATTGTACATTATACTGCTTCTATTTAAGGCATATCTGTGTTTATTGTTCACAATTGTTAGTACTACTGTGAGAGTTGATCTGAAAGAACAGCTTAAAATAAGCACATTTTATTTAATTTAATTTATTTTATTTATTTTTGTTTTACATTTGTTTACCGGGAAAGTCCGACTGGACACAGGCCCATTCTCAGCGGAGGCCTGGGGAGAAAAGCTCCACACTACAATACAGTACATGAGAGAAAGAAATAGAGCATACATATAGCATTCATGCACAATATGTTAGAGATATATAATTCTTCCAGTAGACAATATTTGAGGTTCATAATAAACTTAAAACATTTTTTTTTACAGTTATAACTTTTGTAAGGTAAATATCAACAGGATAACAAGCTTTCATGGGAAAATTGTTTATACTTAGCTGAAACATTCTCTTGGTATGGATTAACCTGGGGAGTAGCATGAGCATAGCAAATTACTTAAATAGTGGGTTTTCAGGAGTTTTTTGAATTAAATAAAGGAGGTAGTAGAGGTGATTTGGCTTGGTAGTGTGTTACAGGTTTTGGTAATGGTGCTGGCAAAGAGGGATTTACCAGCATAGTTTTTATGCTGGATGACAGTTGTGACATTCTGGTTACTAGATCTTAAGGCTCTAGAGGGAATGTGGGGCTGAATTAGATGCTGAAGTGCTGGGGTTTCTCAGGAAGGTAGTAGACTTTGTGTGCTATAGCAGTTGATTGAGTAGAAGTATATGAGGCAACTCAAGCCAATTGAGCTGCTTAAGGGATAGACAGTGATGGGACTTATATGAGGCTTAGTAGCAAACTTGGCAATCTTGTTATAGCAAGATTCCATTTTATTTAGATCAGATTAAGGGAGACTAGTCATGATGGGAGAGGCATAGAGGAGGGTGGATAGAAGATGAGTCCTTGCGATGGTTGCTATGGTAGGTTTAGTCATAAACTGTTTATGTGCAGGAGTCCAAGCTTTTTATTAACTTTCTTGCTGGTTTTGCTATATGGATGTCAAATTTCAGGTTATTGTCTATTTCTACACCTAGCAGTTTAGTGTGTGTGGTTGGACTGATTTGAATGTTTTCTTTGGAACTGATGGTGAATTAATTATTTAGGGGGGGAGATCTGCCTGGGCCAAAAAGAATTAGTTTATTTTTGGGGGGATTAAGAATACGTTTGATGATAGTGAACCAAGTTTTAGCTAGCGTAAAGTTATTTTGGGTTAGGGTTTGCAGTTCCCTTAGGGTGGGGGGGTGGCACATATAAGGGTGGTGTCATCTGTGTATTGTACTAGTGGGTGAGGATGAAGAGCTCTGGTTAGTAAATAGAGAAAACAGCAAAGGGCCAAGGATGAAATGATGACAACGATGAGAAATACATCATCATCAATCATGATGATCATGATTAAATCATAATGAGACAATTAAATCATGATGAGAAATACAATTTACCCACACAAGTCATTATTCAAATAACAAATAATATTTGTTATCAGAGATGTTATCCATTGGGGGGAATTTAGAAAAATACATTGTATTACAGATGTTATTTATAAAGATAGGGTTTCTGTCTATACACACTGAGCAGAGTGGATAAGAGTTGCTGACCACAGCTGTTAGCTGAGATATATAAGTATCCTGTTTTTTTTTTGATTATTTATACAGATTTTTGTTTTTAACAATTAATATATAGCACTTTTATTGTCTGCTTTTTAGTCTTCAGGTGTATTTTATTGCTATTAACTAATCTGCACAAGTAACTGATTTGTCTGCAATTAAAAGCATTCTGTATCTTTACAAATCTTTATCTGTTTAAAAACTTTCATTTGTGGCTTTCTCTAGTGCTACTGTCTGTAGGCTATTGTCCCTACCCTCCCTCCCAGTTGGTGTCTTGCTCTTATACTTGGTGGCTTTGCAGTTGCCCGCCCCTACTGTAAATCTGATCTGTGACACTCCTCCCTGTCTAGTGTCATTAGCTCATTCTACCGAGTACAGAGAGAACATTTCATAAGGCCTTCTGTTTCTCCATTTTCCATTTCAAAAAGGAAAAAATAAATAAATAATTTCTTTTGCCTGAACCTCCTTGTGTTCTGACTGTGCTTCTCAAATATTTTGTTTGGAAATATAGAATATATTTCAGAGCATTTATTATAACTGTAATTGCCTTAATATTGCTACAACTCAAGTGCTCTAGGTTGCAAGTGTTTGTGTGTTTTAGCTGTTTTTCTGTATATATAGACTTCTCTGTTTCTTTAACTAAATAAGCTCTGCAAAGTTGTTTGATTGCATTCCTGCCTATATTTCTGAGTTTTTTTGCACTTTTAAAGTTTGTTTTTGTTTAGTTTAACTGGTAGGCTACACACTCAAGTGCGCTAGCCGAATTAAAGCATTTACTGTGTTTCTGTACCTAATTTCTGCTACTTTGTAATAAAAAAAATCCTTGTTTCCCACCTTTACTGAACTAGAATAGTCCAGTCTTCAGGTATTGCTGATGTCTGGGCTGTGTCATAGTTCCTGTGTTGCCCATATCCTTATTTGGATAGGGGGAAGCTTCTTTATTCACCAGTGAGAGTGGGGAGCTCTGAGCAGCCTATCTGTCCCTTGAGGAGTGGTTCCAGCCCAGTGACCTGTAGCTTATTGGCCGTTTTGGGCCATTTCCTATCTCTTTCTAACCCCCTGCTTTAAAGCCAGCTTTAGCGCGCTTTTGCACTTGTAATTTAAAGTTTGTCCTGTTTGTTGCATTTACCTGTTGAGGATACACACTCAAGTGTGCTAGCCTGTGTTACATATTTATTGCATTTTTCTGCTGTTTGTTGCAAAAAAAGAAAAAATATCCTTGTTCCCCATCTTTCCTGACCTAGAGTAGTCCAAATACAGACTTTGCTGTATTCTGGACTTTTGAAAAGTTCCTTTGTTGCCCATTTCCTTTCTTGGATAAAGGGAGGCTTCTTTGTTCACCAGTGGCAGTGGGGAGCTTAGAGCAGCCTATCTATCCCTGGAGAAGTGTTCCCAGCACAAGAATCTGGTAGTCTATTGGCCGTTTTGGACCAATTTCTAGCTCTTTCAAGTCCCCCCTGTATAAAACCCGCTTTGGTGCAGTATTTGCACTTGTTACTACTCAGCAAAGCTCCTTGTGGTCCTGCAGAGTGGTGCTAGCAGCAGATAGGCTAAAAGAGTGACTGCTAACCTGATAAAAGTGTTTTTTTCCTGCTACTACCTGGGCGACTGTCCCATCTAGCTAAACTGCAAGTATTTCTGCTTCTTGAACTATTTTAAACTGTTTAAAGTTGTTTTTGCACCTGCACATTTAAAGTTTGCCTTGTTTGTTGCATTTACCTGTTGAGGCTACATACTCAAGTGCGCTAGCCTGTGTTACATATTTATAGCACTTTCCTGCTGTTTGTTGCAAAAAAAAAATGATCCTTGTTTCCCATCTTTCCTGACCTAGAGTAGTCCAAATACAGGCTTTGCTGTATTCTGGACTTTTGGAAAGTTCCTATGTTGCCCACTTCCTTTCTTGGATAAAGGGAGGCTTCTTTGTTCACCAGTGGCAGTTGGGAGCTTAGAGCAGCCTACCTATCCCTGGAGGAGTGTTCCCAGCACAAGAATCTGGTAGTCTATTGGCCGTTTTGGGCCAATTTCTAGCTCTTTCAAGTCCTCCTGTATAAAACCCACTTTGGCGCATTTTTTTGCGCTTGTTACTACTCATCCAAGCTCCTTGTGGTCCTGCAGAGTGGTGCTAGCAGCAGCAGAGAGGCTAAAAGAGTGACTGTTAACCTGATAAAAGTGTTTTTTTTTTCCTGCTACTACCTGGGCGACTGTCCGATCTAGCTAAACTGCAAGTATTTCTGCTTCTTGAACTGTTTTAAACTGCTTAAAGTTTTGTTTTTGCACCTGCACTTTTAAAGTTTGCACTGTTTGTTGCATTTACCTGTTGATGCTACACACTCAAGTGCGCTAGCCTGTGTTACATATTTACTGCACTTTCCTGCTGTTTATTGCAAAAAGAAAAAAAAATTATCCTTGTTTCCCATCTTTCCTGACCTAGAGTAGTCCAAATACAGGCTTTGCTGTATTCTGGACTTTTGGAACATTCCTGTGTTGCCCATTTCCTTTCTTGGATAAAGGGAGGCTTCTTTGTTCACCAGTGGCAGTGGGGAGCTTGGAGCAGCCTATCTATCCCTGGAGGAGTGTTCCCAGCACAAGAATCTGGTAGTCTATTGACCGTTTTGGGCCAATTTCTAGCTCTTTCAAGTCCCACTGTATAAAACCTGCCTTAGCGTGGCTTTGCACGATTTTGGGCATAGCGCAGCATCAGGCAGCACAGCTTAATTGGGTTTAAACCATTCTCGGCTCCACAAAGTCTATTCTTCACTTTTTCACTTAGAACTGATCTAGTTCTCATAATAAACATCCTATTCCCACTCTAAAGCCTGGCACTTGCTCACTAAAGCAATTATATAAGTCAGCACTAAAAAATTAAAAGCACTACACCCTCACAAACTCCCTTTGAGCACTGTGTTCCCCATTGGCCCTTTTTTTTCAATTATAAAGGAATTTCCAATACTATTCAGGCATGTCCAAAGGTCAGTTGTCAATCTCATCTCCGGTCCAGCTGGTGAATCTGGGAATCTTGAGGCAATGTTACAACTGCCTCATGTACACAGACAACCCCCTCCTCCTCCCAACAAATTCCAACACATGTGAAAGATGCAACAATATAGCCAAAATGGAGGCTAAGCTCTCTCAACTCTGTACTGGCGTAACCAGTCAGGAGGAGAAGGAAACCACACTCACTACAATTCCAGTCTCACATAGACCTACCACGACAGCAAACCAAATACATAAACACACAAAAGCATACCCGGAGGCTCTAAATAAAAATCTGCCTAAGCAGCAGAGACCTCCAAAGCAGACACCCAAGCAACTGCTACCCCAAAACAAAACACATGCAACACATAGCTCACAAAGCCAGTGTGCCGAACAGTCACAGCCCTTAAGGCTAAACAACACACCTGATACACTTGTAATAGGTGACTCTATCATCAGGCACACTGACGTCCTGCTCACCAGGCTGAACAAGGAGAAGGTCAAGGTGAGTTGCCTGTCAGGCGCTAGGATTCGCCACATAACACAAGCACTCAGGTCACTCCAAGGCAAGTACAAATATGACTCAGTCATTATCCATGCTGGTGTGAATGACCTGAGATGTACCTCCATGGACTACATGAAATGAGACATAGAGGAGCTCTCTGAGCATGTAGCCCAGGCCGGTATGACCCTGACCTTGAGTAGCATCTTACCCTCACCAAGAATGATGCCACAATATGAAGACAAGATGATCAATTTCAACAATTGGCTTAAGTATTGGTGTCATTCAAAGGGGATCCAATGCCTGTCTGCCTGGGATGACATGCTCGACAAGCCACGATGCTTCACTAGGGACGGCTTGCACCTGTCACCCCTGGGCTTTCAGATATTGGCAAAGGATCTTACCACCCCCATAGTGCCTTTTTTAGGCAAGGCTCAAAAGACAAACCCACCTCCATAGATATCACAAGGGATAAGAAACTAAGAGTAATGCTACTCAAAGCCAGAAGTCTAAACCTCAAGATGCACGCACTCAAAACTCTCCTTAGCATGGAGAACATTGATATGTGTGCAGTAACAGAAACCTGGTTCAAGGCTCCCGAGAGCACCCCAGCACTACCAGGTTATACCTCATACAATGTTTTTCAGCCCCAAAATTTGGAGCGAACCACAAAAGGAGGGGGAGTATCAATATTCGTCAAAGATACCCACACCTCCTGGTTGGTGGCACAGCACGAAGCATTAGAGACTATCCATGTGCAACTAACAGTGGGTAAAACTGCCTTCTAGTTTATAGCCTGCTACAGACCACCCTCCCAAACCCAGGAACCCCACTCAGCCTTCCTGAGAACACTAGAAAATATGATGGTCTCTCCAAACACCATTATATTCGATGACTTCAACTACCCTAACATAGACTGGGAGCATTACTCTAGCTCCAACACCCTAGCCCAAATGTTCCTAGAATTTATAAACTCAAATGCTATGGAACAACTTGTTGCCACTCCCACAAGAGGAGAAAACATACTGGATCTGATCATCACCAACATGGGGACTCTATGCTCCAGACCAGAAATGTATCCCTCACTGGTAAGATCAGATCATAAACTAATCTCACTAGATATTCACATCCTGACCCCAGCCCCTGCCCAGAAAACCACAGTGAAAAACTTTTCTAAAGCAAATTTCACACTCCTCAAAACCGAGGTGGAATCCTTCAAAGCCCCCGGGCCTGTGGAAAATATGGCCCAGACCGCAGAATCCTTTATAAATGCATTCTATGAACACCTTCAGGAATTCATGGATCATGCAATCCCAAATAAAACCAAGACCCAATCCTCCAAAGTTAGGCATCCTGTCTGGTGGACTCCAGCCATAAACAAACAATACAATAGAAGGAGGAAGCTACTACGTGATAGAGCAAAATCCCAAAAAGGGAAGGCATCTCTGATAAGTATTAGCAAAAAACTACGGGCACTCATAAAATCGTCTAAGGCCAGCTTTGAGACAAAAATTGCACAGGACACTAAGGATAATCACAAGGCTTTCTTTAATTATGTTAGGAACCTGGGTGGGAATTCCCAGATATGCTCAGAATTAGTCCAAAATGACAAAAAATACACCAAACTCACAGACATTGCCAACATCCTAGCTGACAGGTTCAGCGCAAACTCCCCCCCCCCTTTCCCACCAAAAGAGCAAATATCTATCCCAGCAGAGTGCTGCCCCCCTGACATCTCAGATGCTCAGGTAAGAGCCGCCCTCCCCAAAGCAAAAAACACAGCATCAGTGGGACCAGACGGTGTCCCGGGCTGCTTCCTACATGAACTCCAAGAAGAACTAAACCCAAACATAAAACTACTGTTCAATCTCAGCCTTACTACAGGATATGTACCTAAAGAGTGGCGTACAGCAACAGTGGTCCCTCTCCACAAAGATGGTGCCTCAATGGATCCTGGAAACTATCGCCCCATAAGCCTGACTAGCTTGGTCTGCAAAGCTATGGAAAGGATCATCATGGACCTCATAAATAAAGATATTGGGGACGTGCAGACACTGGATCCTACCTAGTTCAGCTTTGTTAAGGGCAGATCCTGTTAGATGTGCATGCACTACATAAACATGCCTTCTGCACTCAGTAGTGTTTGTGTCCATTTAGCCTCAGCAGCAGCATGCCTTCATGAATATGCAAGGCATGCTTCTGTTAAAGCTAAAGGTAAATGGACATAGTTCACTCCGTGCAGGAATAGCACTATTCCTGCATGGAGTTTATTGAATCCTGGGGTCAGTTTCATTCCCTCTTAAACCTGGTTGACTTCTTTGAAACAGTCACCAAGGCCATTGACGAGGGGAAGGTGTTCCACACAGCCTACCTGGACCTTGCAAAAGCCTTCGATGCAATACCCCACTCAGGCATTATAGATAAGCTCACCAGCTTAAATATAAACCCCTATGTCACTAGATGGGTTGCAAACTGGCTGAAGGACAGAACCCACATGGTTAGAATTGCTGGAGCCATGTCAGACTCCAAACCAGTTACAAGTGGCATCCCACAAGGCTCAGTCCTGGGACCTCTCTTGTTCGGTATATATTTCTCTGAGGTACAGGCTAACACGGAAGGACTGTGGCTGACCAAGTTCACAGATGACTGCAAACTGGGCGCCATAATCGACTCTCCAGCCGACACAAGCATCCTACAAAAGGGCCTCATAGAAACAGACAACTGGTGCCAGAGCCATGGCCTCAAGCTAAACGCCAAAAAGTGTATAGTTATCCCCTTTGGCAAAAACAAAGTGCCCACAAATTACCACATAGGTGGTAATCCATTAAGTACGGAAGAAGTAATTAGGGATCTGGGGACGCAAGTTGATAGCAATCTCTCATTTGATAACCACATGGCCAAAGTGGTTAGAAAAACATTTTATATAGCCCACCTTATCATGAAGGGATTCACATCTAGATCAGGGGAGGTCATCGTGCCGCTTTACTCATCCCTCTTCAGGCCCATAATTGAGTACAATGCCCCTTTTGGGATATACCTTACCAGACACCTGCAGCAACTGGAAAGACCACAAAAGTACCTCACCAAGAGGATCAAAGGGCTCAGATGCCATATGCTGCCCAATTAAAGAAACTCCAGCTCTACTCAGTGGCATACCGCCTGCTCAGAGGCAATCTGTGCCTGACGTATAAAGCCATGTCCAGCCCAGAATTAATGGACATGCTGCACCTCAGAAAATCCAAATCCCATCGAGCTACACGCTCGAGAGACTTGAACATCAGCACTGAAATAAATAGGACCTGCTGGAGGGACAGATTCATAACCCAGAGGCTCCCTTCACTCTGGAAAAAAATCCCAGTCCAGGTTAGGCAGAGTCCCTCATTGACTCTCTTCAAGAGGAATCTTGATGAGTGGATGGGAGATTGTAGGTTTACCCCGGGTATCACTTCTGTGTCACTGTTAGACAGAGGCACAGTATACTAACCTCGAAAAAGGGCATAGCAAAATTAATTTAAAATGGGTGGCGAACGCCAAACACACTCTGGCTAGGCTTATAAATGCCCTAGGGCAGATAGCCTAGTATGAACCTATGAACCTATGATATAAAAGCAATGAGACATAATATAGGAGTATAGATAAAAAGCACATTCCATTCAATATGAAGTAGCGATTTTAATCTGGAGAAGTGACTGTTTCAAAGAAATCAACCAGGTTTAAGAGGGAATGAAACTGACCCCAGGATTCAATAAACTCCATGCAGGAATAGTGCTATTCCTGCACGGAGTGAACCATGTCCATTTACCCTTAGCTTTAACAGCAGCATGCCTTGCATATTCATGAAGGCATGCTGCTGCTGAGGCTAAATGGACACAAACACTACTGAGTGCAGAAGGCATGTTTAAGTAGTGCACGCACATCTAACATGCCCCCTGCACTCAGAAAGTTCCGTGTGGCACTTTTGAAAAGCATTTTAGTGTCTGTGGACAGTGAAATCAAATAAAATGAGTATTTCAGTGTCTTCAGACACTAAAATGGATAGGGGAGCAAGAGATCAATGCAGGGGGTGTGTGACAGCTTCTGTCACACACTGCCTGCATTGTAAAAGTGCCGTACGGCCACACCCCTCAACTGTACAGGTTTCCACAGAATGCCTAGATGCCTGCCTCACATACCTCTTAACCTGTACAAAGCCATAAATAATGGGGGAGGGGCAAAGACACAAAAATAAGGATACTTTTTAAATGTTGCATTTACAAACCCGGAAAGTTGATAGAATAAAAAGGTTGCATTAGCATGGACTTCCTGAAGCGTATGAAGACTGAAACCTAAATGTCTGCCATTGTAAAAGTGCCATACGGCCATACCCCTCAACTGTAAAGATTTCTGCAGAATGCCCGGATGCCTGCCTCACATATCTCTCAACTTCATAGAGCAAGATAACTGTACAAAGCCATAAATAACAGGGGGACAAAGGCACAAAGATAGGAACACATTTTAAAAATTGCACTTTCAAACCTGGAATGTTGATGGAATAAAAGGTTTGCATTAGCACGTATTTCCTGAAGGGTATGAAGTCTGAAACCCAAATGTCTGCCAGTATGTTCTGACTTAAACCCAGAGTGATTTGCCAATGATGTGCTAGAAAACCACAGTCACATTTTCTAGGTTTGTAAGAGCAATAATTAAAATCTGTCCCTATGTGTCCCTTTACAATTTCCATTACTGTGACTGACAAAGAGTACAGATAATGTAAACAAAGTGGGTTTATTAAATTTATTTTTTTTACCATCCTAAGGTATGTTTAAGCATAGCTGAATGGTTGTGTGCATTATGGCCCTCTGCTCAACATTGCTTAAACATCCCATAGGAGATAAATAAAAATAATCAGCTAAAATCCTCACACCGATATAGAGTATTGGTTAGAGTCCTGGCTTTGCATGCAGGCGTTCATGCTGCAAATACCAAGAAAAGTACTTTATTTTTAAATCAGAAAGCAGTGTTAAAAATATTATTTCTATTTTAAATTATGTAGTAATTGATATTTGTCAACCAGGATAGTGTAGCTGGTCTAAAATGTTAAGTGTGAGTGCATGTAACATGTGATACACAAGTCTCCCATACAGTACAGTCACACCTCATGGCAATGTAATGAAAGCACATAGAAGGGCATCGTGTAACGTAAATCATATACACTTACTAATATGGCAGTAATGATTAAGTCATGATCCTGATTTTTTTTTAAATGAAAAGTGAGCAATGGTTAGCAGTGCTCAACTATGTTTAGCTGGTGTAAGCATTACTTAAATGTGAATGCTAAGCAGCATTTAGCTCAGCTAAATGGATTTGTATACTGCTTAGCTAAGCTTAGCATTTTTAAAATGGTCCAGTGATGGCAAAGGGCAGGAATATAGCCTTATTTAAATGGTGCAGGTGGGAATACAGCAGAATCTGTTGTAACTTTCTCTAAGTAGGAACTATGTCAGCTGTTGGTGAGGGCTCATGCTTTCTGGTGCAGTGCTGGGGCATTTTGGAATCCAGAATCATGGCTGGGCTCCTTGTAGCAAACCATGAGAACAGACTCCTGCAGGGCCACAGTACTGGGGCTAACAATATAAAGCAGAGGCCTGGGACCATCTGCCACATGATCTCACCAGTGTCACTGGCATCCCCCAAACTGGTGAGCAGGTACAGCATCACTATGCTGACCTAAAGCAGAGGAAGGGGGTGCTCTTGGCCCAGTGGTTCCAAGATGCTTGGAACAACCATGCTCCAGCAGTTTCTAAGTATCCCAGATATAGATGTACCAAATTCTAGTTTGAGTATGTAACAGACAGGTATGCATGTTTGTTTGTTTTCTTCACATACAGCTGCAGTGGAGAGGGCTAGCAATGGTGAGGCCCATGACGACAGACTGACAAGGCTGCACCGACAGGCTGGTGAGTACAGCTCTACCTTGCAGTATACAGTGAAATAAATAAGGAGTAAATTGTTTACTGTGTTCTGTGTCTAACTATTAAAGAAAAGTTTGCCAGACTAATAGTCATCTAGAGCATATGCAGTAGTAGAGCACTGTGTCAAACAACTACAATAAAAACCTAAACCACCAACTGTTGTGTTTTTTCTGGTGTGTTGTTGTAGAAATAGAATGTGTACAGGTTCTGCACAGAAAATATGGCTTTGACAGCATGAATTAACAGAGGTTGTTCTGAGAATCAGCTAGTATGCAAAACAGTAGCTTGTGGAGCTGTAAATCAAGATATACATGAAATATAACATATGATATGCACTAAGATCCGAACCCTGAATATTAATGTCAAATGTATTATAGTGTGTCCCCTGCTGCAGTGCCTTGTGTTAACCTTTACTTTCCAGATCGTATAATTTCAAAGGATTATTGCAAAGTACAGTAACTATCTGTTATGCATGAATCTCGGGATTATAAGGTCAGACTGGGTACTTTTCCGTTAAACCCCCACCACTTTGCACAGCTGTGTTTTGCTGGTTCTTCAGCTGCATGTGTTACTAACATCATTATTCTTGCATCCAAATTATTTACTGTTAATTTTCATATAATTATTGCTATTAGAAAATGCCAGCAGTGATGACATTGAGTGTATTGCTGCATTTCTGAGAAGTATGGCAATGTTTCTTTAGAAGAAATGTTCAGGCGAGAGAAGTTGCCATTGCTAGACTTTTAACAGCTCTCTCCCACATTGCAGATTTTTGTAGTCATGAAATGATTTGTAATTATAGTGGGACAGAATTTTCCTTGAATGGCAAGTGCAGTTAGCACAGAGCAGTTACAATAATTGCTTCATTTATTGCCTGAAATGCACTGATGCAGCTTCCAAGGCGCTAAAACCTGAACCCCTGTGACTAGCACTTGCTCTTGAACCTGCTGGGAAGCACTAGGAAGCCTTACACTTATACAAGCACTCAACTCTCCTTGTTAATAAGGAGAAATTAACCGTAGGCACTAAACAGCCTATAACTGTAAAGTACCTTGCAAAGGTAAGGGAAAATAGCTCTTGTACTTTATAAAAAAGCACCTAAACAGGCATGTCCAAGGGTCAGCATCCGGGCATTTCTACTGTCTACCTGGTGAATCTGGGCATACTGGGGCAATGCAGCAACTGCCTCATGTACACAGACAACCCTCTCCTCCTACCACCCAACACTACAACCTGTGAGAGATGCACTTATATAACCAAACTGGAAGCAAAGTTCTTTCCAGCCAAGATTGTGCTAGACAGTCAAGAGGAGAAGGTTAACACCTGCACTACACCTCAATCAACACATAGCCCTTCAAAACCCACACCAACACCCACAAATAGCAGCACTAAACCCACATATGCGGAGACCCTTAAAATTAACCTGCCCAAGCAAAAAGGACCCCCAAAGCTGAAATGCAAACACCAGTCACAACCAAAGTGACACATAGGTCACAACACCAGTGTGCCACCCAACAGCCCCTAAGGCAAGACAACATATCCAACACGTTAGTAATAGGTGGCTCTACAGTCAGGTACACTGATGTCCCACTCACCAGGCTGAGCAAGGTGAAAATTACAGTCAGTTGCCTGTCGGGTGCCAGGATCCGCCACATAATTCATGGACTCAAGTCACTCCACAACAAGTACAAATATTACTCTGTCATTGTCCATGTTGGAGTGAATGACTTGAGACGTACCTCCCTGGACTACATGAAAAGAGACATGGAAGAGCTCTCGGATCATGTGGCCCAGGCAGGTATGACCCTAGCCCTGAGCAGCATCCTACCTTCACCCAGAATGATACCACAGTATAAGGACAAAAAGATTGACTTCAACAACTGGCTAAGCTTCTGGTGTCATTCAAAAGGTATCCAGTATCTGTCTGCCTGGGACGACACAATCGACAAACCACAATGCTTTGCCAGAGATGGTCTGCACCTGTCACCCCTGGAATTCAGGTTACTGGCTAAAGCTCTTGCCACCCCTATAATGCCTTTTTTAGGCAAGGTTCGAATGACAAAACCACCACCATAACAGATACAAGCATGCAAAATCTGAAGGTAATGCTACTTAATGCTAGAAGTCTAAACCTCAAAATGCACTCTCTCAAGGCACTCCTAAAAATGGAGAACATCGATATCTGTGCAGTAACTGAGACCTGGTTCAAGACTCCAGAGAGCACCCCTGCAATACCAGGCTACAACTCTTACCACACTTTTCGGCCACCAAACCAAGACTGAAACACTAAAGGTGGAGGAGTGTCCATATTCACCAAGGATATTCACACCTCCAGGCTAGTTGTCCAACACAATGCATCTGGAATTCTCCAGGTGCAACTAACACTAGGTAAGACTGCAATCCAAATTGTAGGTTGCTAGAGATACCTCACCATACCCCAAGATTCTCATTACACCTTTCTAAACATACTGGAAAATATTAAGATACAACCAAATACCCTAATACTTTGTGATTTCAACTACCCTGCCATTAGCTGGGAAAACTACTAGGGTACCATCACCTTTTCCCAACGGTTCTTAGAATTCCTAAATTCCAATGCCCTAGATCAACTAATCCATTGTCCCACCAGGGGCTCCAATATCCCAGACCTGGTATTTACCAACATGGGAGATAGATGCTCCACACCAGTGGTCATCCCCTCATTGGTCAGGTCTGACCATAAACAAATCACCCATGACATCCATATCCCACCCCCACCCCCCAGTAAAGAAACCTCTGTAAAAAACTTCTCCAAAGCCAACTTCATGCTACTTAAGTCAGAAGTGACAAATGTCATGGTACCCATCCAGACGGGAGCTGAAAGTTCAACTGTTGAATCATACACTAAGGCACTGTATGAGCACATCCACTCATGCAAGAATTGTGCCATCCCAAATAGAACCAAGATATGCTCCACCAAAAAAAGGAAGCCAATCTGGTGGTCCCCTGCCATAAACAAACTATACAACAGAAGGAAGAAACTGTTGCAAAAAAGAGGAAAATTCCAGGATGCAAAAAACTCCCTTATCAGCCTCAGTAAGAAGCTGAGATCCCTCATAAAATTCCTCCAAAGCTAGTTATGAAAATAAAATTGCCAAAGATTCCAAAGACAATCACAAGGCATTTTACAGTCATGTTAAGAATCTAAATGGCAATGCTCAGATCTGCTCTGAGCTACAACAGAATGGCATTAAATATACTGATCCCAAGGATATTGCCAATATCCTGGCAGATCAGTTTAATGCCAACATCACCCCCTCTCACCCCCTAAAAGGCGCATCTCAATACCAAAATATTGCCAAGTTCCGGTAATCATGGCCACACAGGTAGAAACCACACTCTCCAAAGCTAAGAATACAGCATCCATGGGACCAGATGACTTCCCGGGCTGTGTACTACATGAACTACAAAATGAACTGGCACCTCACCTAAGTGTCATGTCCCATCAGTCTGATGAGCCTGATCTGCAAGGACATGGAACGCATTATTGTGGATCTTATAAACGAAGGCATTGGCAGCCTTCAAACAATGGAGCTCACCCAGTTTGAGTTTGTGAAGGGCCGATCTTGTCTCCTGAACCTGATTGACTTCTTCGAATCAGTTTGTGGACAAGGGTAAGGTGGTCCACACAGCCTATCTGGACCTTGCCAAGGCCTTCAACACCATCCCCCACTCTGGAATCATAGATAAACTTACTAAGCTGGGCGTAAATCCCTATGTTACACAATGTGTTGCCAACTGGCTTACTGACAGGACCTAGACTGTAAAAGTAGCCGACTCAAAATCCAGCTCCAGACAAGTGACAAGTGGAGTACCTCGGGGTTCAGTCCTGGGACCGCTGTTGTTTGGCATCTACTTCTCTGAAGTACAGGCCAACACTAAGGGACTCTGGCTAACAAAGTTTGCACATGACTACAAACTGGGAGCCATTATTGAATCCCCACATTATGTGGATATTCTACAAAAGGGCCTTACAGAAACAGATGCTTGGTGCCAGAGCCATGGGCTCAAGCTTAATGCCAAAAAATGTATAGTTATCCCCTTTGGGAAAAAAACATGTACCCATGAATTACCACATAGGTGGCAGTACACTAAACATCAAAAGTGTGATGAGATACTTAGGGACACAGGTGGACAGTGGTCTCACCTTCGATAGCCACATCGCCACAACAGTCAGGAAACCCTTCTATGTGGAATACCTCATCACTAAGGGCTTTTCATTCAGAAAAAAGGAGGTCATTGTCCCACTGTACTCATCCCTCATTAGACCCATTATAGAGTACAATGTCACGTTTGGTATGTACCTCACAAGACATCTGCAACAGCTGTAAAGGCCGCAGAAATACCTCACTAAAAGAATCACAGGCCTAAGCAGATGTCCTATGCTGACCATCTAAAAAAAACTCCAGCTATACTCTGTGGCATATCGTCTGCTCAGAGGCGATCTCTGCTTAACATACAAGGCCATGTCAAACCCTGAACTGTTGGACATGCTCTGCTTAATGAAATCCCAATCTCTCAGAGCCACACGCTCCAGGGATCTAAACCTTGTCATCACAATTATCAAAACATGCTGGAGTGATAGGTTTCTGACCCAGAGACTCCCCATACTCTGGAACAGACTGCCCATACATGTCAAGCACAGCACCTCCCTGGCCCTCTTCAAAAGGAACCTTGATGATTGGATGGGAGATAGGAAATTCACCCCAGGGATCACGTCAGTTGCCCTGCTAGACAGGGGTCCAGGGAAGTAAATATTGTGGGAAGAAATATCTGGGGAATTGCTTGGCTAGGCTTGTATAGGCCCCAGGGCCGATAGCCTAGTACCAACCTATGAACCAATGAACCTATAAGGATCAAACATTCAGATCATGCAGACGACCACGTTTGGGTATCCTGCAAATACATACAATACACAGAGTGAAATTTAAAATTTATGTCAGTCGTGTGCAGTGAATAATATAAATAATAATGGGAAACAAATTAAAATGAACTGGGATTTCTCAGCAGTCTTCTGTTGCCATTTTACCACAGAATATTACAACTGTCTTTCAAAGGCATGTGCTAACTTTAGGTTCAGTGATTACTGTTATAGAAAGGCAGCATTTTGGCCAAGTGGGTTAAAACACCAGATTGTCTGAAAAAGAAACTGTTAAACAGTACACTGTGGTGAACAAAGAGGAAATACTGGCAAAACACAGCAGTGCGAAGTGTTAGGGATTTAATGGTACTTTCCGTTAAACTCGTACCACTTTGCCTCGATATGTTTTGCCGACTCTTCAGCTGCATGTGTCACTAACATCATTATTCTTGCATCCAAATTATTTAGTGTTAATTTTCATATAATTGTTGCTATTAGAAAATGCCAGCATAGATAACAGTGACTGTATTGCTGCATTTCAGAGAAGTATGGCAATATTTCTTTAGAAGAAATGTTCAGGCAAGGGAATCTGCCATTGCTAACTTTAGGTTCAGTGATTACTGTTATAGAAAAGCAGCATCGCTTATTATGATTTTTGCCCAGGTGGGTTAAAACACAAGATTGTGTGAAAAAGAAACTGTTAAACAGTACATTGTGGTGAACAAAGATGGAATACCGGCAAAACACAGCAGCACAAAGTGGTAGGGGTCAGAAAAGTACTTCATACTGTCTAACCCACAGAGTATTAGACAGAAAACAGTCAAACAAGAGACAGCAGGTCCCCAGTATCTCAGTGTGATGAAAAACAGTCTTGTAGTTCATTTCAGCACACCCAAACATGGTTCTAATCAAGGGAGTGATACTGAGATATGTGCATATATACACTCAAGAAGTCTTGAGTATTTGTAGAAACAGTCAGATAGTGGTAACAGATATTTTCTCCACAGGTCTTACAGGTAATGAAATGTTTGTAGTAGCTGTTTGATGGGTATAAAATACATCAAGTACAACTGTCCCACTGTCCAAACCCATGCCTACAAATGACAGCAGGATAGGTACATACCCTCTTCCCAATACATGTCTCTCAAGTGTCATCCTGTCATGGCTAGTGGTCACTGCTGCCAATTACCTTGGACACAGTTAGGAATCCAGGTGAACAATGCTAGTAGCAGACTCACACATCATCATTGCAGGATACCCCTTCATTGTCAAGTACGTAACCCTGACATGTAAAAGCCCTCTCCAGTAAAGTAGCCACATTTTAACCAGTCTGCCCCATACCATTACAGGATGACAGTCTAACACGTATGTATGTGCCACAGAAGCTATGGGCCATAGGTAGATGTAAAGTGAGGGCAGACCTGTAGGGTATTGAGCAGTAATGTTGCAAAAAACAGAAGCTGATACAGTTGTTAATGGACTTTTTATTCTTTCCCCCCACCCATTATCTGCATCAATAATCATTAATCATATACTATGGGTATATTGCTCTCAAAACCTATTGTTGGGACATGCGTTATATTATTGTTCATGTATTTCATTGGTTGAACATTAGTATACCTTGTTCAAATACCATTATTGGTGGTCTGTTGCTGTCAATGTAACATGCATGCTGTTAAAATGTTAACTGTTGTTCCATTTATGCATGACTTCTGTTTGCTATACAACTGTTTCAATGGTTTGGGTTAATGGGAAGACCCATGCATGCTGTTATAACTAATTTTGCAATGTGCTGTTCATGACTAACCAATATATCTGGGAAAACCAAAGCACCATAGCACATTTGGGAAGGCAGATCCTGGCAGATCTGCCTGTCCCACCCCATGTGGCTATAGCACTGGGCCCCAGCACATCTGGGGCCCAACCTGGAACATCCTCCTCCACCTGTCCTGCACCACCTTCGGGTGGAACTGCCTCAGGGAACATGCAAAGAGAGGAGCTTGTCACCGACAGAATGTTCCTGGGTATGGTGCCCAGCGTCATCCGCTATGAGTTGGGTGGCCAGCTGCACCAGATGGAGGGCTGCCTGGTGCATCTCGAGGAGCAGGCTGCCCCTCTTGTCCAACCCCCAGCACAGTCACCTTCAGGGCCAGGAATGTGCAGTGGTGACTGCCCATGGGTTTGGACTTTAGTTCCACTGTATCCATTTGGGGGCTCATGGGCCTCTGATTCCCAACCACCCTCCCTGTCCAAGGTATTTACCCCCTCATGTGTCATATACCACCCCTGTCTGCTGTCTTGTGTGCCTTGTCTGTCTGCAAATGCTACCTATCCTATCAAGCCTACATCCACAAACATACCTACAGCCCTTCTCCAACATACCACTCTCACCTAAAAAAGGGCATCTGTCCCACAAAAAATCATTGCCCCATACATAGCTCTACATTTTGCCCCATGTACAGTGAAATTAATCTTCATTGCCCCATACATAGCTCTACATTTTGCCCCCATGTACTGTGAAATTAATCAATCTACCCACAAATTATTCTACAAATGTCTGTCGCCAACACCCTCTGCCTGTGGGGTGTGAGGCTGTAAATTCCAAATTTTAGACATTATTCACAGCTGTTGCTGCAGAAGAAATGTAGAGCAATGGTCCTTTCCTACACTCATCTTGCACATCTCTAGCTGCATTTCCTAATGTTTTACCCCCTGCTTGCCGCCATTTCACCACTTTCCTATCACCCTTTTTTTTCTTTAATGAAAATTAGCGCAGGTGTAAGTGGAGTATGTAGTGCTACGTGAAGCTAAGAGGGCTTAACCATCTGTTAGCATCGCTTGACTTCAAAAAAAAAACTGCACAAACAAACTTAAAACTGCTTAAAAGTGCCTTAATCACTCTGTCTCCATCAGCCCTTTTGTGCCCAGCGTCAAGTCTCGAGCCCAGGATGCAGGCACTACAATCACAGCAACATACCACTACACCACCTGAGCTGTGGGAATTTGTGATGCTTTTACAAACATATAATGCATTCTGGTCGTTTAGCATTGTTTTGTGTCTTTCGGCTTTTCCCGGTTAGGGGTCGCCACAGCGAAACTCTGGTCCACTAATGATTGGTAGTTGATTTTTATGTGCCGAGTTACCAGCCCTGAAGCACAACCTTCAAGAAAGGTATGCCCATTCACGCATCTCTCCACACAGAAGACACTCTAACTGAGAATCAAACCGAACAGTGTCTTACTGTGAGGCGACAACGCTACCGCAGCACCAAGTTTATCATTAATGAAAAAAAAAGTCGTCACTTTCAAGTCTTGAATGCAGACCTCTGTGCACTACGATCACAGCAATGCACCTCTACACCATCTGAGTTGTAGCAATTTGCAATGTTTTTACAAACTTATCATGCACTACAGTCATTTAACTTAAGGGAAAATTATATATCCGTAGTACTCTTACACACACACATATATATATATATATATATATATATATATATATATATATATATATATATATATATATATATAGTTACATGTAAAAAGATTGAGCAGCTGAAATATCGAACACCATATGGTCGAGACCATATGATCGATATTTCAGATCAATCTCTTCAAAGTGTTAAAAAAACAAAAACTAAACAAAAAGACATTACTGCAGGGGGGCAAGCCCCCCTGCACACCCCATGTGAGGGGCTATGTCCCCACACCCCTCCTACTTAAATATACCAACTCTGAGATTGCACTACACTGACAATACAGCGCGGAACAGGAAGTATGCCTATTCCTTGCTGTAGTGCGATCTCGGAGTTGGTATATTTCAGTAGGGGGGGTATAGAGGGGCTTGCCACCTGCAGTAATGTCTTCTTGTTTATTTTTTGTTTTTTTAACACTTTGTTACACTTTGTTACTGCAAGACATCTGCAAAAAGCCTGACAAAGTGTGGGCACAAAGGGCAAACAATAGTGACATCTTTGAAATATGGCCGTTATATGCGTAGAAGTCTGCTAGAGTATCGTGGTTTGATTTAACATATAATTCCTTATAAATTCCAGGTCTGAAACACAAATGAATGTCATCATTTACTGATGTCAATGCTGACATCATCCCAGTGATTTGACAGAAACCCACAACGGTTATGGGGAACAGGCCAAACATATAAGCCATGCATCTGGACAGTGTCTAGACATCTGGACAGTGGAGAGGTATGACTGCAGTCATGTAATAGAAGAAAAAAAAAACACTGAGAGCTGCCAAACATTTCACCTAGCACCTTTTGAACCACAGTAAGAACAATATGACATTAGCCCAAATCAGCTCTGGGGAATTACCCCTATATTTCCAAATATATCATGCACTACATGGATGGAACTGTAGGAAAAAGCAGATATTGGTGTGGAACTGTCCACCCACAACCACTTGCACCACAGTCATAGCAACATACCAGTATTCCAAATGAACTCTAGAGTAGAATGACTGAACAAACATATCCTGATTGCCAGTCACACACTACATCGATATATACTGGCCAAATTCACAGTCTATTTGGAATCCTGAGGTGTCACAGGACATTTCTCAGTCTGCCTCTACAAACATATACACCTGATAGACCACCAGGAACTGCAGCAGCATGCACAGTCAGACAGAAAAGGATTTATGACACTCACATCTGATACTCTCCCTACTCAGCCCAACAAATGTTTACAAACAACACTACTACACAATCTTGGCAGTCTGTTAACAATGGCCAAACATACATAACTCTCAACTGCACAGATATCCACAGAATGACCAGGGTGTGGGATCATATTCATGGCCACTGCCGCATACCACTTTCAGGAGTCTGCTAAGTCACTGGGATGATATCAGGTGTGCAGTCACTAAATAATGATATACCATACCTCTGAACCTCTTACTGCAAGACATCTGCACAAAGCATGACATACTTGGTGGACAGGGGACTGGAAAGAGGGACATATCTCACATAATGGTGTTACAGACTGAAACAATTGCTGGTGTTACAGGGTTTGTTGTAACATAACATCCCTGAAGGATATGATGTCTGAAACACTAATGGATGTTAAAATTTACTGACTACTATCCTCACATTACCCTACTGATTTCTCAACAACAGATCTTGTCTGAGGAACAGACCAAACATAACAGGCAAACTCCAGGCAGTGTGTGGACATCTGGACAGTTGAGAGGTTTGTCTGAGACATATCACTGTCAGATGTCAAGTCACACAAAAAATGCCTGTCCAGACAAATCCTGTTAATCTAGTAATCCTCTATGTCTATAACAGCAATACTTACAATCTGTACCCAATTCTGAAGTTTTGTCCCCATGTTGTTGGGCTGTTTCCACATGTGTTGTCCTGAGAAGTATTTCCACCTACCATCTGTGAAACCATAGCCCCCACACCTCCATAATGTCCTCCACACAGGCAAGGAAAAGGGGAAAGGCCCACATGAAGGACTTAAGTATAGCACTGTGTTGCTATGGCATTGGGTAATGGAAAGACAACACAGCTGCCCTGGATGCAAGTAGCAAGTGGGAGACACTGATTGGTGCACAGGCCATCACCTGCTCCTGAGAATTATCTACAAAAGGCAGGCCGCTGCCTATGCAACACAGGTCTGAACCCATCTACACAAAGGCAGACTGCAACTGCACAAACCTAACCATTTCCATTATTCTGATGAAACTCTTCATCACTATAACAAGTATGTCCATCATGTAAGCTTGTAATGGAATGCAGAAGGGGGGATGCAATAATGTCAAATAGGAAGTTAAACACTAGGTCGCAACAAGACCTGCTGGACTCACATGCTGCTGACCAGCACCTATGGCCATTCCTGTTGCCCTGTCTGCATTGACATGGATCACATCTCTGGCCTCTGAGTCACCCCAGCAAAGCTCAGCTCATGTATGACTACTACTGGAGTATCTGTTATCCAATACTGAGTGTGACACTGCTAGGCCAGCTACCTGGGATATTGTAAATATTCATATATCACCTGTGAATGCTACTATGACACATATGCTTGTCTTACAAATGCAAGAAACTTATATAGGGTATGCGCATAGTACACAACAGGTGCAGAAGTGTGTGTGAACTATATGTTAAATACTGAGCCCATACTGGACAACTGTCCAGAGTTTTGCAGACTGACCACGTCTGCTTTATATTTGTAGTCAATGCCTCATGCAGTTGTGTATTGTCTGGCACATCACTGGCAACCCATTAAAGACTGAAGTCATAACATAATATCATACATTTGATTGTCAGATGTCATATCCTGTGGAGTAGGCCTGTAAATGTGACACTGTCTTTGTTGGCAGCTAAGTGTGTTTCAGCTAGATTCATAAATTGACACTATTTTCGAGCCTTTGCCCACCAGTGATTTGTGCCTTTGTGTTGATGTCTTGCAGGAGATAGGTGTCTTAGCATGAAACCCATGTTAATGCAAGCGTACCCTGTCCTGTAGGATGCCGACATATGTGCAGTCACTGACACCTGCTTTGTAGCTGTGAAGAGCACACTAACCTTGCCAGGTTACTCATCCCATCATATGTTTATACCCCAAATTGAGGGTTGCAAAGCCACAGGAGGTGGAATGTTGAACATTATCATACACATACAAACCTCCAGGCTGGCCAAACAGTATGACATATGGGAGACATCCTGAGTGCAGTTAACAGTTGACAAAACACCCACTCAAATCATAGCTATCTACAGGTCTCCAACCATGACTATGGACACCCAACACACCTATTGGGACTTGCTGGAATCTGTCAGGATTCAATCATCTACCCTCCTCCTGGGTGACTTCAACTACCCAACCATAGTGTGCATGACCTATGCCACCTGAACATGAATGCATAGAGATTCCTTGGCTTTGTCAATTGCAATACAGTGGATCAGCTGGTCAATACTCCTACAACAGGTGGAAATATCCAGTACCTGGTCCTAACCAACAGGAGTAGCTACTGTAGACTCCTACAGTGTCATCCTCCTTGGTAAGATTTCACCACACAGCCATCACTATTCATGTCACAACCTCCTCTGCTTCACCCCTCTGTCAGGTCTATATTAAATGTTAGAAGTCTGAAAACTTCAAATCTCATATGATCGACATCATATGAGTGAAGTTTTCAAACATCGAACGTTTCAATGGAGATCGCCATAGGGAATTCTTCCCTTCACTTCAATGTAGTGCGATCTCGGAGTTGGTATATTTAAGTAGCGAGGGGTGTGGGGGTAGAGCGTTCAGGGTAGGTTTTTTTGCTTTTACTTTGTTTACATTTTAAGTTCAATGTTTGAAAACTTCACTCATATGGAGTCGACCAGATGAGATTCAAAATTTTCAGACTTCAAACTTATAATATAGACCCCCTCTTGTCAGGGTCTAACAAAATTAACTTTACACAATGGACTACGAATCTTCTCAGAGCAGGTAGAAGCAGCTTTACAGCCAAAAGTAGCTTTACAGCCAACATCCCATCAGCTGGAACTAGCAGTAATGTCCAGACCGACACTAAATACTATGTGGATACCTGCATAGCTGTATGGATTCAACAAAACGATCATCTCCCTCAAGGTAGGGTAAACGTCCATGGTGGACAGCAGCAATACACAAATACCATAATAGGTGGAAATAATTGCTGGACAGGGCCAAGAAGGAACAGGTGTCTTATTGGAAGCAATGACACCTTGGTCTGCACAAGCAAATAAGGTCACAGGTGAATTACCGTAAGGCTATCGTTGAGTGCAAATTGGACACATCTACCAAGGTCAATAACTAAGCCTTCCACACATGTGTCTGCAATCCCAGAGGAACACACACATCTGCTCTGTAGTGGTGGTCCATAACACCACATACACATAAGGCATAGATATAGATGACTGGCTGCAGACAGTTGAAGTGTAAACATCACCCCCAGTCGCTCCATTGGTACACATGTGCATGCACACAGCACCTAACCCCTCCCCTCATCATCCAGAAGCAGGTCCATAATGGTCTCTCAAAGGCAACACACAGAAGTCTCTATAGGCCTGATACCATCCCTTGCTGCATCATACATGAACACAGGCATGAGCTCTCAGATTCATTATGCACTGTAGTCAACCACAGCCTAAGCACTGGTGTCATCCTATCTGCACAGAGGACAGCCACTGTCATCCCCATACACAAAGGTGTAGCAATCAACTGACCCAGCCAATCATATGCACATCAGCCTAACTAGCCTGCTCTGCAACAGCATGGAAGGCAATATCATGAATATTATGAACAGAGACATTGGCAACCTCAAAATGCCTGAGCTCACAAAGTGTGGCATTGTCAATAGGGTGATCAGGCCTGTTAAACCTGGTTGACCTCTCTGAAGTGGTCAACAAACACAAGGATGAGGGGAAGATGGTGACAATGCCTACCTTCACCTAGCCCAATTCTCTCACAATAATCTCCAGGCAGCCAGGATACATATATCTGCACAGCTAGGCATCAACCTGTATGTTACCAGATGGGTAGCTAACTGGCCCAAAGATAGTACCCACTCGGTCAAAGTAGTGGATCCCATCTACAGTAGTAGGGCCTTCCAAAGTGGTGCACCCCAAAGATCAGTCTGGGGGCCTCTACTCTTTGAGATACACATATCTGAGGCCCTCACCCAAGTAATGACTGGTGTAAAAAGAATTTCTGCAAACTGAATGGCAGGAGAGACATCATTCTCCCTGCTGTGGCAGATGTCATCCATACTAATTATGACAGTAATAATGTACTAAGCACGCAATTGGCGATTGTGCACCAGGGTTGGTAGCAACCTGACAGTCTCCCACCATGGGGCACCATTCTACAGAAGGCTGTCTACGTGGCCCACTTCACAAATATGGGTATCTCATCCAGGAACTAGGAGGCCACAACATCCCTGTACTCCACCCTTAGCAGATGCATTACCAAGTACAATGGATCCTTTGGCATGTACCTTGCCAAGCCAATGCAACAGTTGCAGAGACCACAGACATTCCTGACCAGGCAAATCCAGGATCTGTAACACATATTCAATACTGGTAGGTTGAAAGCCCTGTCCCTGTACTCAGTCTCATACAGACTGATCATAGGTGACCTGTATCTGGTATACAAGGCTATTTCCAAACCAGCCTTGATGGCATTTCTGCATATGTGTAAGACAAACCCCACTCATGCATCATGCACACAAGGCCCTCACTTGGTCTGTGACATGCACAGTACTTGCTGGTGGGATAGTGTAGTGTCTCACACAATACACTATCTGTAAAATACACTCCTTCCCGATGTCTAGCAGAGTATGTGTAGAGCCCTCTTGAAAAAGAAGCTGGACGACTGTATGGGAAATGTTGGGACACTGGGATTCCGCATGTGTCCAAGCTGGACAGGGGAAACAGGTGCTGGCTTGGAAGGGACATGTGTGAAAGTCTGGGCCAGGCTTATGAAAGCATCAAGGCCAATAGTCTGGTATCATCTCATTAGGCTATGCACCTAGTACTTTACATGTTTCCTGTATGAATTGCAGACTGTCCTGCTATATTGTCTGAAATGAATCCATGTGAGTCTGAACTGTGTAGGTACTGCAGTGATAGTGTATAGTCTTGTTCCTTCATCAGTTATAATCACATATCGTTACACCTTGTCATTGCATGTGGTCTGTATAGCAGTAAGTCAGCTCTTACACTATGTGCATATGCACTTGGTGACACTGTATAGCTCACTCCAATAGCCTTGGTCTTGGCCACAGCTAGCATTCTGCTACTAGGTCCATCACACAGTAGGATTTGTAATCCTTCATTGGAGCCTTACATTAGTAGTGAAAGAGATGGATTGTGGCAGGCAGAACTAACATAAGGTCTGCCTTGAAGGGCCCATAGGTGTCACAGCTGTGCCAGACTGTACCAGGAGGGTGTGTGTGTGTGTGTGTGTGTGTGTGTGTGTGTGTGTGTGTGTATGTGTGTGTGTGTGTGTGTGTGTGTGTGTGTGTGTGTGTGTGTGTGTGTGTGTGTATATATCACCAAACATAATATTCATTTACATATATTGTCTTCTCCTCATAGGTGAACACAGGGGTTGGTTTCTCTCCCCCTCACAACCTGATGTCAATGTCTTAACAGACTCCCATGATGATGGTGGTCATAGTGAGGCACAGGTGGGGTTGTTGGTGCCTGCATCCATGCCATTGTTTTGTATCCCACTTTCACCCACCATGTCCCCATACCCAGTCCCCAGCAGCCATGGATAATGGACAGGTTAAGAGTGGTGGCATGGAACAGGCTAGTGTGTTGAGTATGGCGAGTGTGAGTGTAGACACAAGCCACAGATAGACAGCAGGCAAGATCAAACACAGACATATGGACAGGGGTGCTTGACAGAGGACTGCTGCCCATCAAGCCCCTGTCACAAGTGCCACAGCAGGTGTCAACAGACACATGTTATGTTCCGTCATGGAAGCACAGGTGCATACTGACTGCAACACCAGACAGATGCTCAGGGTCATGAATGCAGCACTCCCTGCCATGCATGACAACCTCCATGGCATTTGTGATGCCATACGTCATCTTGCCAATGTCGTGGTAGACTGTGGGGTGAGACTTTGTCACTGCTCGACCGTGCAATGTTTCTGCTTGAGCATGTGGTGTGAGCATTGGCCAGATGGATGCAGGTCAGCAACATTATCAGCTGTGAGTCCATGTGGCTGTGCACATACACAGTCCCTTAGTGGCAGAACCAATAGCACTACCAAAGGGAGGGTACTGTCCACATCAAACCAGAGCAGTCTATAGGCAAGTTGTCCTGGCCAGTACCATCAGGGATGTGGATCCAGCAAACAGCAGTCACCATCAGGGAGTAGTACTGCATCTGTCCTTGAGCCTGGTGGTGCCAGTGACACTCCTGGCAGAACCAGTTACCGTGTCCCTGCCGGGAGATGGTGAACCATACATCCTGCCAAGTATGGTCCATGGCTGTCCAACATAGCCTTCTGTCGAACATCCACATCACTTGATGGTGTGCAGACAAACATTCACACATCCCTATCACAGGTCAGTCACCACTGGGCATGCCCAGCCCCTCTGCACAGTCCAGTTGAACATCACCCCTTCAGACACACACACACACACACACACACACACACACACACACACACACACACACACACACACACACACACACACACACACACACACAATGTCAGCCATATGGCCTAGCTTAGGCCTCTGGTAATCCAACATCACACCCTGTGCATGTGATGATACTTGTGCCACAACCCTGTTATCCACACCATCGATGCACAGACATGCTCATATGGGTCTGATGCACAGGGTGACTATAGTACAGTGTAGCAATGTCATGCTGTGTAAGGTGCTGTCTGCTGGCAGTAGTTATGAGTACACATCGAGGTGTATGTACCTTGTTAGCCGTGGTGCACTATTGCTGTTGGTACTGCTGACTGACTGTAGTGTCACATACTGTATTCTGCTTGTATTCCAGGTGTCTGTGTGTCTGAAAGTTGTGGGCCTGCTGACAGTAGCAATGATGAGTAAGGTGGAGTGAAACACAGTGACCTTCTCATAACCAAGGTACAGCTGTATATGTACATGTTTACCAAGCGTGTTTACATGCAACAGTGTGTGAGGGGCAATTGTGGCAGACAGTGTGACCTTAAAAACATACCCTTGACACAGTCACCTAGCCTTCATACATGTCACCTGGGTGCTCTGTAGGACTGCAGACTAACACATACAGAGGAGGTCACTTGCGTACTGGCACTAGGTCCCACACAAGCTTAGCCATTATTTCAACTGCAACAGATTCAGCTATCAGCACCTGTTGCCCCTGCCATTTCTATCATATCCACTCGACCATCATACAGTTGATGAGGGTATGCCTGGTACTGTGCATGACAGGTATGGGTTATGCATTCCTGACACAGATCAACCTGTGTTAGTCTTACCTGACAATCGCTGGCATGTGTGGCTGCCATCTCATATGCATGTCTGGCATCTTGTGCTGGCAGTGCACACAGAGTAATAGTCTCATACATGCGGAAGCTGACTAAGGGTTGAGCACAGCCGCTATCTGCACAGTCTCACGAATGATAGCACTAGATAAATAATACAGTTAGCACAGATGTACTGTAGTATGGCAGTGTCTGCCACTACTATTGAAGTGGATGACAACTGTAGGGGCTGTTAGGATTGCCAATGGTAGGTTCAGAGGCCCTTAACATGTTAGAGCCATCTGACACACACACACACACACACACACACACACACACACACACACACACACACACACACAAACACACACATCCACACTACTGGATGGGGACATGCATTGAGACACACATGCACATGGAGGTGGCACTTAGACTATGTGACCTACCCATCTATTAATGTACAATACATACTGATATGACCATTGCACCACAGTGGCTTGGTGTTAGAAACTGTGCAACTGTGCTTGTACAGTGGATGACATCTGTATGGGACGACACTAGGTTTGCAATGGGGGAGTTCACAGGGTGAAAGAGGCACACAAAATGGTATAGCCATCACATACACACACGGAAGACAGGCACAGGGGCTGTGCATACAGAAACACATACACAGTTGCCAACAGACATATTAGTAACCCTACGTATCCACTTGTGTGCACTATAGTGCTGTGTACACATGACATGCTCCACATAGATTATATGCCTGGGACATAACACACAACCTCTTACAACAGACAATCTTGCGAATGCCTTCTTGGATGGTGGGATAACCCACCAAACATAGTGATTGGTCTTGTCTACTTCTCCTATAAACCTGCACAAGTGACAGACTTTGTATCAGCATGATGTGTCACTCATGTATAATGTCTGATGCTAGCATGTGTATCCGTACGGTAACTGTGACATATTTGGCAATGATATCACAGGAATGCTCATTGTCAGGGGACACAGACTACATACAGTTTGTAAACATATGGATATCCCATGTACATCTGCATGGATGACTGGTATGGGCTGTATAGTGTTACATGGTGCATGTGAGGCAGATGTCATTAACAGGGTCTTTAAAGTGATGTCATGGGTAGGGGTCAATAGACATTAAAATGGTATAACCTACACACACACAACAGCCACAGGGGATTTGCTTCACATAAACTACTATAGTTGTCAGTATTGAGATTAGAACCCCTATCTAAGTATTTCTACTATATTATTATACAGTTATTGCACATGCCACAGAGCTTAGAGGGTTGACAAGTCTATATAGGTACATCTAAGGTCAATGACATCAGCAGGCATTGTAAAGTAGGGCAATGGGACATGTAGAGGGTAGTAAATGCCGCAAAATGATATAACCCACAACCCCAGAGGATATGATTCTCGCCCAAACACACACAGTATCTGAGTTGTCAGTACTGAGTTTAGAATGCCTATCTATCTAGTTTTGTGTATGACAGTGTTACGCAGTTATCACGTGCACCACAGAACTTATACAATTTAGCAGTGTTGCAAGGTATGTCTAAGGTCATTATATCAAGAGTCCTTGTAAAGTATGGCAATGGGAAATGTATTGGGTGGGAAGGGTAGCAAAATACATTACCCTACAAACATACACACTTACAAAATTACATGTGGCACAACTAAGTGTAGAATCCCTGCCTATCTAGTTATCTGTGCTATACTGTCACTTATTATTACACGTGCCATGGAGTTTACAGGGCTGAGTGCTGTCCAAATGTACTTCTAAGGGCAATGACATCAGGATGACTGCTAACATAGGGCACTGGGAAATGTGAGTGGGGAAGTCCTCAAAATACTCTGAGCTACAAAGTTACAAACTCATGTACATACTCTTGTACACATACACTCATACACACACACATACACACACACACACACACACACACACACACACACACACACACACACACACACACACACACACACTACTGCTTATCTAGTTATTTGTACTATATAGTGTTACACAGTTATCACATGCAACTACACAGCTTACAGGGCTGACAAGTGCACAAAGGTACTTCTAAGGTGAATGACATCAGCAGGACTGCTAAAGTAGGGCACGGCAATGTGTAATGGGTGGAACAGTCCTTCAGCCTACAAATGCTCTTGCACATACACTTACACACACACACACACACACACACACACACACACACACACACACACACACACACACATTTGCCAGACCTGAGAATAGAACTTCTGCCTATCTAGTTATTTGTACTAGAGTGTTACACAGTTATTGCACATGCTACAGAGCTTACAGGGCTGACAAATGCACAAAGGTACTTCTAAGGTGACTGACATCAGTAGGACTGCTAAAGTAGGGCACTGCAATGTGTACTGGGTGGGAAAGTCCTCAAAATACTTCAGCCTACAAACATACACACTTAAACTTTTGTACATACACTTACACACATTTGCTAGAACTGAGAATAGAACCTTCAGTTATCTAGTTATTTGTAATATAGTTTTATGCAGTTTTCACATGCGCTATAGAGCTTACAGGGCTGACAAGTGTACAAAGGTATTTCTAAGGTGCATGACATCAGCAGGACACCTAAGGTTGGGCACTGGGATGTGTACTAGGTAAGGAAGTCCTCAAAATACTTCAGCCTACAAACATATTTGCCAGAAGTGGGAATAGAGTCCCTGCCTATCTAGTTATTAGTACTACAGTGTTACTCAGTTATCACACATGCTACAGAGCTTACAGAGCTAATAAGTGCACAAAGGTACTTCTACAGTGACTGACATCGGTAGGACTGCTAAAGTAGGGCACTGGGAAGTGTTGTGAATGGGGAAGTCCTCAAAATACTTCAGCCTACAAACATACACACTTATACACACACATTTACCACAATAAGGAATAGAACTCCTGCCTATCTGTATTATAGTGTTACACAGTTATCACACATACTACAGATCTTATAGGGCTGACAGGTGTCCAATAGTACTTCTAATGTGAATAACAGCAGCAGATATTGTGAAGTAGGGCAATGGGAAGTGTGCTGAGTGGGAACAGCCTCCTAATATACTTAGACCTACAGACACACACACATACACACATACACACACACACACACACACACACACACACACACACACACACACATACACACACACACACAAACATACACACCCACAGAGGCAGGTAATGTGATATTATAACCCCAACTTCAGTACTATTACACAATGGAGCTCGCCTTCATGCTAGCATGTGCGACTGGTTACAAATGGTATGCCACTGTCCGCAGCAAGACATCACTCTATGCCATTCAGGGTATCTGTGTGTGTGCCTCACTCTGTGTGCGCCACCTGTGTCTCTCTCTCTCTCTCTCTATCACTGTCTCTCTCTCTCTCTCACTTCCCCACATCTATGTGTGTATATGCTTGACATTTTATCTATTGCGCATATATATATATATATATATATATATATATATATATATATATATGTGTCTATCACATCCAACATATGCAGATATATCACATATGGGCCACTTACAGCTAGCTGAGGGTAATCCTGTCTGATGGGTGTGTGTAGGGACAGTTAAGTTGTGCATAGCTATCTGTATGCAAAGACATATATGCACAATACAGTTATATAGTCCAATGTGGGTTCCACATGGCCTGTGATTCTCTAAGTGTGGCAACATGCCCAGTGTGAACTTCTATAATGAAAGTGGGACTCCACTCCAGAGATAGGTGTACTCCGGTTTGGGGTGTTGTGTGCTACAGCCATACCTCTCAAAAGTAAACAAGTTTCTTTTAGAAGACATTTTCTGAGATATCTGAAGTCTGACACTGCAATGTATTGTGTCACTAGCTAGTGAGAGAGATTTTCAAATCATCACAGTGCTTTACCAGAGGAATATAAGATGTCTGATGCACAGACCAATATATACATTCTTGACCAATACTTCCAGTTGAGAGGTGTGGCTACAGCTGGTGGACTGATGAAGCTGTATAAACAGTCCAGCAACTTGGTGATATACTGGCTGGGGATCTCCTGCTTGTGTGGTATTCTGCTTACCTGAAAAGTCATATCCTGGTATGGCCATACCTCTCACCTGTACATTTACTGGCAGATTGTCCAGGTATTTGTCTAGAAGTTTCATCCAGTCTACATAAACTTGTGTTTTTATGGCAAGTTAGTAATTGAAGACTGAAGTTAAAATATAATAACAGACATTAGTGCTTTAGACTTCATAACCTTCGGACAATTCCTGCTAAGAGAAGACATCTTATCCTGCCAACTTTCTCAGTATGTAAGGGTAATATTTACAACATTTGCCTATCATTGTACCTTTATCCCACTTACATTTATGACCTTGTCCAGATGTCTTGCTGTCAGAGGTTGGGAGGTATGGGTGTGGGTAAAGAGGACATTCTACTGTGCAGAAATGTCCATTATATGCGTAGTATATTCAACATAGCACTGTGACTTCCAGGTACGTCAGTTGCAGAGCAGTACAGAGTAATGTGGTGAACTACTGACAGAGTTGTGCATAGGTTGATAGGTTGCTATGACATTAGTAGGGTATTGGCCCTGAAGCCCTTATAACCCATGCAGACGAGAGTGTAGCCCATGTTACAACATGTCAGCACAAAGTGCTGCTGTCCAGCAGGGACACAAGGGGGGATCACACTTCCATCCCTTGATCCCTTTCTCACTTAGAAGAAAAGTTAACTATCCATTGGATAGTGGTAAACAGCCCATTTAGTGGCAATGATTTGGCAGAATTGTCATCACTCAGCCAATGTCTAATTAGGTATCAGTCCTCTCTGCAGTAGAATAATAATGGACAACAATTGTTTTTTTTCTCTCTCGATCTCACAGTGACATAGATAAACTGCACCCCCCACACAAAAAAAAGCAAGAGCAATAAGAATACATGACAAATTTCAACAGTCTTGTATTATATACAAATGCAAAGCTTTGGATAGCTGCAGATTTTGCCTTCCATTTTTGCTCTGTGTCATTTTTCTAGTTATGCAGCCTTTAGTTTGATTATCGTTGCAAACACGGAACGCAATATCATACCTAGCAGAAGCTGTGCTTTTGAGTATACGAAGAGATACTCTAAATCCTGCACAGGTCCGATCCTGCACTTGACACACACTGAGTCATACCTCTCAACCTGGAAACATCAAAAATGTGGACAAGGCCCATGAAAAACTTCTCTAAAGCAAATTTCACACTTCTCAAAACCGAGGTGGAATTCTTCAAAGACCCCGGGCCTGTGGGAAATACGGCCCAGACCGCAGAATACTTTAATAAAAGCATTCTATGAACACCTTCAGGAATGCATGGATCATGCAATCCCAAATAAAACCAAGACCCAATCCTCCAAGGTTAGGCGTCCTGTCTGGTGGACCCCAGCCATAAACAAACTATACAATAGAAGGAGGAAGCTACTACATGATAGAGCAAAATCCCAAAAACGGAAGGCATCTCTGATCAGTATTAGCAAAAAACTACGGGCACTCATAAAATCGTCTAAGGCCAGCTTTGAGAGAAAAATTGCACAGGACACTAAGGACAATCACAAGGCTTTCTTTAGTTATGTTAGGAACCTAGGTGGGAATTCCCAGATATGCTCAGACTTACTCCAAAATAACATAAAATACACCGAACCCACAGACATTGCCAACATCCTAGCTGACAGGTTCAGCGCAAACTTCTCCCTCCCTTCCCCACCAAAAGGGCAAATATCTATCCGAGTAGAGTGCTGCCCCTCTGACATCTCTGATGCTCAGGTAAGAGCCGCCCTCTCAAAAGCAAAAAACACAGCATCAATGGGACCACCCTGTGTCCTCAACGGATCCTGGAAACTATCGTCCCATAAGCCTGACTAGCTTGGTCTGCAAAGCTATGAAAAGGTTCATCATGGACCTCATAAATAGAGATATTGGGGACCTACAGACACTGGATCCTACCCAGTTTGGCTTTGTTAAGGGCAGATCCTGCCTCTTAAACCTGGTTGATTTCTTTGAAACAGTCACCAAGGCCATTGACGAGGGGAAGGTGGTCCACACAGCCTACCTGGACCTTTCAAAAGCCTTCCATACAATACCCCACTCAGGCATTATAGATAAGCTCACCAGCTTAAATATAAACCCCTATGTCACTGGTTGCAAACTGGCTCAAGGACAGAACCCATATGGTTAGAATTGCTGGAGCCATGTCAGACACCAAACCAGTTACAAGTGGCATCCCACAAGGCTCAGTCCTGGGACCTCTCTTGTTCGGTATATATTTCTCGGAGGTACAGGCTAACACGGAAGGACTGTGGCTGACCAAGTTCTCAGATGACTGCAAACTGGGCACCATAATCGACTCTCCAGCCGACACAAGCATCCTACAAAAGGGCCTCATAGAAATAGACAACTGGTGCCAAAGCTATGGCTTCAAGCTAAGCATAAAAAAGTGTATAATCATCCCCTTTGGCAAAAACAAAGTGCCCACAAATTACCACATAGGTGGCAATCCATTAAGTACGGAAGAAGTAATTAGGGACCTGGGGACCGAAGTTGATAGCAATCTCTCATTTGACAACCACGTGGCCAAAGTGGTTAGAAAAACATTTTATATAGCCCACCTAATCATGAAGGGATTCACATCTATTTCAGGGGAGGTCATCGTGCCTCTTTACTCATCCCTCATCAGGCCCATAATTGAGTACAATGCCCCTTTTGGGATGTACCTTATCATTCACCTGCAGCAACTGGAAAGACCCCAAAAGTACCTCACCAAGAGGATCAAAGGGCTCAAACAGATGCCATATGCTGCCCGGTTAAAGAAACTCCAGCTCTACTCAGTGGCATACTGCATGCTCAGAGGCGATCTGTGCCTGACATATAAAGCCATGTCCAACCCGGAATTAATGGACATGCTGCATCTCAGAAAATCCAAATCCCATTGAGCTACGTGCTCATGAGACTTGAACCTCAGCACTGGAGGGACAGATTCATAACCCAGAGGCTCCCTTCACTCTGGAATAAAATCCCAGTCCAGGTTAGGCATAGTTCCTCATTGACTCTTCAAGAGGAATCTTGATAAGTGGATGGGAGATTGTAGGTTTACCTGGGTATCACTTCTGTGTCACTGTTAGACAGAGGCAGAGAATACTAACCTCGAAAAAGGGCAGAGCAAAATTCATTTAAAATGGGTGGCGAAAGCCAAACACATTCTGGCTAGGCTTATAAATGCCCTAGGGCAGATAGCCTAGTATGAACCTATGACCCTATAATGATTATTTGGATTTTATTTTTACATTTTATAGCACAATGCACAAACACCAACAGATATCTGCTAAACAAGAAAAACGGACTTGGCATTAAAACTTCTCTACCCTTGAAACTCACATTCATTAAAACAGCATTGAAACCCACACCACATCCAAAGAAATTGCATCTGGCCAGTGGTGGATAAAGATTACCTTTGGGCTGTTTTCACATCATAGGCTCCTTGCACACAAAACAAGGAACGTACATGTGTTGCTTAAAACACCTTCCTGACTTTATTCAGTTATAGTCCATGAGTAATACAGCACAGTTGTTAGAGTTAAGTTAGAGCGCATTTAAGATTTTTGAACATTTTTCCAATAGGCAATGAATTAAAATTCATGAATCAGTAATGACAAAACTACCCAGTTCAGAACATTTCCATCATAAAAGTCTACTCGCACACAGACACACACACACACACACACACACACACACACACACACACACACACACACACACACACACACACACACAGACACACAGTATGTGGATGGTGCATTAACATTTAAACTTATATATTACCCTTGACTTTAAAGGGCATGCTGTGATCAGTAATTATTTAGAGATATATGCTTTAAATAACAGTTGTATTTCTCTGACAATGGACTTAGCTTTATACTTGTATTGGTACAACTTGTAAAATGTTTGTAGCATACTCTATTATTAGTACTTAATGCTCACCTTTACTAGATTGCCCTAGTGGCTCCCTAATATTAATGATGTTTGTAATAGGTATTATAATTAATGGACTCTGGAACCCAGAATAAAGTGAGTTTTCAAACTTTGAAAGAACACTTTGCAACATTCATTTCTTCTCCTAATATTGCTAAGTAATGCTCTTTTAAGTCTGGGCACAGCGAGAATTTTTAATATTTTCATTTTGCTATTGTCTTGATCTAACCACAGCTTTGCATTATGTGTTTTACTAATATATCAATAAGGAGAGATAGGTTCATAGGTTCATAGGTTCATAGGTTCATACTAGGCTATCTGCCCAAGGGCATTTATAAGCCTAGCCCATAGTTATGTGGCTTTCGCCACCCCTTTAGTTTGAATAAAAACTATGCCTATCATTTTTCTGTGCCTCTGTCAAGCAGTGACACTGAAGTAATCCCTGGGGTATATCTGCGATCTCCCATCCATTGGTCAAGATTCCTCTTGAACAAGGCCAGCGAGGTGCTCTGCCTCACATGTACCGGGATTTTGTTCCACAGCATAGGGAGTCTCTGGGTGATGAATCTGTCCCTCCAGCACGTTCTATTTATAACCGTGTCAAGGTTTAAGTCTCCGCCCTTGTGGTTCTGAGGGATCTAGATTTTTTGAGGTGAAGCATATTCATCAAATCTGGGTTTGACATGGCCTTATATGTCAGGCACAGGTCACCTCTGAGCAAGCGGTATGAGACTGAATAGAGCTGGAGTTCTTTCAGTCGGGCAGCATAAGACATATTTTTGAGACCCTTTATCCTTTTGGTGAGGAACTTTTGGGGCCTTTCAAGCTGCAGCAGGTGTCTGGTCAGATACATTCCGAACGGGGCATTGTACTCAATCATAGGTCTAAAGAGTGATGAGTACAGGGGGACGATGACCTCCCTTGATCTAGATGTGAATCCCTTCATGATCAGGTGGGCGATATAGAAGGTTTTCCTAACTACTTTAGCAACATGAGTGTCAAGCGAAGGCTACTGTCAACTTGGGTCCCCAGATCCCTGATGACTTTTCTGTGCTCAGTGGATTGCCACCTATATGGTAGCTAGGGTAACCTTGTTTTTCCCAAAGGGTATGACTATGCATTTTTTGGCGTTTAACTTCAGGCCATGGCTCTGGCACCAGTTATCCATTTCTGTGAGGCCCTTCTGGAGGATATCTGTGTCAGATATGTTTTCGACTATGGCCCAGTTTGCAGTCATCTGCAAACTTTGTCAGCCATAACCCTCCTGTGTTTGCTTGTACTTCAGAAAAGTAGATGCCGAACAAGAGTGGACCCAGGACTGAGCCCTGTGGGACACCACTTTTGACAGGCTTTGAGTCTGACATGGCTCCAGCAACTCTGACCCTGTGGGTTCTGTCACTTAGCCAGTTTGCAACCCATCTTGTGATGTATGGGTTTACATTCAAGCTGATGAGTTTTTCGATGATACCTGAGTGGGGTATTGTGTCGAAGGCCTTTGCCAGGTCGAGGTAGGCTGTATGGACTGCCTTTCCTCATCAATGGCCTTGGTGACTGTCTCAAAAAGTCAACCAAGTTTAAGAGGCAGGATCTGCCTTTGACAAAGCCAAACTGGGTTGGATCCAAAGTCTGCAAGTTCCCTATGTCTTTATTTATGAGTTCCATTATGATCCTCTCCATGGCTTTGCAGATAAGGCTTGTCAAGCTAATGGGCGGTAATTTCCAGGGTCTGTGGAGGCACCGCCTTATGAAGTGGGACCACAGTCGCCGTGCGCCACTCCTTGGGTACATATCCTGAGGTGAGGCTAAGATTAAACAGCTGTCCTAACTGTGGGTTTAATTCTCGTTGAGTTCATGAAGCACACAGCCGGGACACCATCCGGTCCCATGGATGCTGTGTTTTTTGCCTTAGTGAGGGCAGTTCTCACCTGGGCGTTGGAGATGCTTGGGGGGCTACAATCCTCTGGAATAGATATCTCTTCTTTTGGGGGGGAGGGGGGAGAAGTTTGCACTGAACCTGTCAGCCAGTATGTTAGCAATGTGTGTAGGTTCAGTAATTTTCACATCATTTTGAACTAATTCTGAGCATATCTGGGAGTTTCCTCCTAGGTTTCTAACATAGCTAAAGAAGGCCTTATGATTTTCTTTAGAGTCCTTGGCGATTTTTCTCTCAAAATTTGCCTTGGATGATTTTATGAGAGCTCTTAGTTTTTTACTTATAATGATCAAAGGTGTCTTACCTTTCAAGGATTTTGCTCTATCTTGTAGTAGCTTCCTCCTTTTGTTGTAGAGCTTGTTTATGGCTGGGGTCCACCAGACTGGATGCTTGCCTTTGGTACAGAGAGTCTTAGTTTTGTTTGGGATTGCCTGATCCATGCAGTCCTGTAGGTGCTGGTAGAAGGCATTTGTAAGTGATTCAGCGGTTTGAGTAATGTTTACCACTGGCTCAGGGGCCTTAAAGGAGACCACACTAGTTTTTAGAAGTGTGAAATCGGCTTTTGAGAAGTTTTTCACTGTGGTCTTTTTGTTTCAGGTGGGGCGGGATGAGGACCTCCAGCGAGATTAGTTTATGATCTGATCTCACCAGTGAGGGTATACTTCGTTGTTGAACATTTTGATCCCATGTTCGTGATGATGAGATCAAGTATGTTTTCTCCTCTTGTGGGGATGGTGACTAGTTGTTCCATGGCATTTGAGTTTATGAACTCCAGGAATCTTTGGGTTAGAGTGTTCGGGCTTGAGTAGTGTTCCCAGTCTATATTAGGGTAGTTGAAGTCACCTAGTATGATGGTGTTTGGAGATACATTTATCCCCTCCAATGTTTTCAGGAAGGCCATGTGAGGTTCCTGAGTTTGAGAGGGTGGCCTGTAACATGCTACAAATTGCAGAGCAGTCTTACCTATGGTTAATTGCACCTGGATGGTCTCCGATGCATCGTGCGTTGCCACCAACCTTGAGGTGTGGGTGTCCTTTATGAATATGGACACCCTCCTTTCTTGGTGTTGTCCGGATTTTGGGGCCGAACGCATGATATGAGGTGAAACCTGTTAGTGCTGGGGTGCTCTCAGGAGCCTTGAACCAGGTTTCTGTCACAGCACAGACATCGATGTTCTCCATATTGAGAAGGGCCTCAGTGCGTGCATCTTGAGATTAAGACTTCTGGCATTGAGCAGCATTACCCTTAGTTTTTTTCCTTTTGGTGTTCTAGGGTGGTAGGTTTAGAATTTGAGCCTTGCCTAAAAAGGCACTATGGGGTGGCAAGAGCCTTTGCCAATATCCGAAGCCCAGGGTGACAGGTGCAAGCCGTCCCTTGAGCAGCGTGGCTTGTCCAGCATGTCATCCCAGGCAGACAGACATTGGATCCCCTTTGAATGACACCAGAATTTAAGCCAATTATTAAAGCTGATCATCTTATCACTGTATTGTGGCATCATTCTAGGTGAGGGTAGGATACTGCTCAAGGTCAGGGTCATACCTGCCTCGGCTACATAATCAGAGAGCTCCTCGATGTCCCTTTTCATGTAGTCCAAGGAGGTACGTCTCAGGTCGTTGACACCAGCGTGGACAATGACTGAGTCGTACTTGTACCTGCTGTTGAGAGACCTGAGTGCTTGCGTTATGTGGCGGATTCTAGCGCCCGACAGGCAGCTTACTGTGACCTTCTCCTTACTCAGTCTGGTGAGCGGGACGTCAGTGTGTCTGAGTATGGAATCACCAATGACAAGTGTGTCTGGCATTTTGTTTGGCCTTAAGGGCTGTGACTGTTTGACACTCTGACTGTGTGGTCTATGTGTTGCATGTGTTGGGTCGTGAGGTGGTAGTTGTTTGGGTGTCTGCTTTGGTGGCCTCTGCTGTTTTGGTAAATTTTTGATCAGAGCCTCCGAGTATGTCTTTGTGTGAGTATGTGTATGATTTGAAGTTGTGATGGTACCATGTGTGACTGGGTATGTATTGTGTGTGGTTACCTTCTCCTCCTGTCTGGTCTTGCCAGTCCTATGTTGAGAGAGCTCAGCCTCCAGTTTGGCCGTATAGTTGCATCTCTCGCATGTATTTGTGTTTTGTGGGAGAAGGAGAGGATTGTCTGTGTACATGAGGCAATTGTAACATTGCCTCAATATTCCCAGGTTCACCAGTTGAGCTGGAGAGGACACTAGCAACTGATCCCTCGACATACTAGAAGTAGTAGATAAAGAGACTTTCAAAGGACTCCGGGGGAAGTGGGTTTTAGGCTGGTGGGGTACTATCTATAATAAGAGTGCTTTATCAAGGTGCAAGTACTGTAAAAGTAAGTGCTAGGCTTTACAGATAGAGAATAGTCTACTTGGGAATCAAGTAGAGATGAACTTTTCAGTTATAGGATATGCTGGTTAGATCAGCAGTACAGCTCGAGGAAGGTAGTTCTAAGGGAAAATATGAAGAGTGGAATTTAGATGTCCCGAATAGTTTAACCTTGTTTAACCGCCGCTGCTCTTGTGTGCAACAGTGGAAACTCCGCGCTAACGCGCGTTTAGCGTGTTTTATAGCAGGGGCCCAAAACGACCAATGGACTACTAGTTTCTGGCTGAAACTTCACCAAATCGGACAAAAAGGCCGGTCAGTGCTTCCCACTCCCACTGGTAAGCAAAGAAACTTCCCTCCTTCCTAATAAGGCAATGGATCAGTAACAGGAACTAAAAACAAAGCCCAGGGATCAGCAACTCTGAAACTGGACATCTCTAGTTCAGTAAGGCGGGAAAACAAGAGATTTTTTGTTTTATTACAGAGATAAGGAAAAAAACAGACAGTAAATGCTATAAATGCTGTAAATCGGCCAGCGCACTTTAGTGTGTAGCCTACAGAAACAATTTGCAACAATTAGTTAGATGTCAACATTTTCAGTTTGTACTAAAGATGGGGTCTGATGCTAAGAGCTAATTACCAATTCCTTTTCAAGATTTTCATGATCAGTGTAACGATTTCCCTCCATGTACATATACATTTTTTGTGCTGTGCCTTTTAGCTCAGAAGAATGAACATTGGCCCAGTCTGACATATCCCCATTTTTAACATTTGACAAGTCAGTAAAAACTCTGTCATTTTCTGTACATAGATTCTCAGTTCCATGAATGGTTCTAAGGGGATCAGTAGTATTAGCCAGAAATTGATGTAAACTGTTCTGTTAAGTGTTTTTCTAGGATTCTTCAAAGACTTTCAATACATCCTACACAGTTCTAAGAAACACAAGAAGAAGTAAACCCTTATCAGATTACTCATAAGACACTGAGTAACAGCAGTCACTGCTATGAACAGTTTTGTAATGAAAGCACTGTCTTTCTTCGGCTTCCTGGTTTCCAACAGCACAGAAGAACACCCAACTTAACTGCAATTGCAGTTAGTCTAGCATTGTAGACAGCATGCTGTACCGCACACACATATAATGTCATACACACACACACACACACACACACACACACACACACACACACACACACACACACACACACACACACACACAGCTAAATACATGCGCTTGCTCAGGCAGATAAATAATACAGTCAGCTTCAGCAACAGACCTGCTAAATAAATGCAGCAACCACACACAGCAGCGGACCTCCTAAATAAATTCAGTAGCAGCGAGCAAACAACCACAAACATTGCTAAATAAATAGCAATTCAGTTCCGCCAGCTAAATAATACAGTCAGCTTCAGCAAAGGACCTCCTAAATAACACATACACAAAAAAAATAAATAATGCAGCCAGCTACGGACCTCACATTGCTAATAAAATAGCAATTCAAATTGCATGCGTGTTCCGGGTGCTACCGGCAGCTAAATAATACAGTCAGCTTCAGCAACCTCACATTGCTAAATAAATAACAATTCAAATTGCATGCATGCTCTAGCAGCTCAGTCTTTTTTTTTTTTTACCTGAACAGGCTCTGCAACTGCGAAGTGAAGCAGGGAAGCCGAGCACAGATGAGCACAGATGTGCCGTATTCCAGAGGCAATCACAAACGCTGTGAACTACAAGTACCACACACCCAAACAAGCAGTAAGTTTTCTATAAATTTAAACTGTTTATTCGGTACTGTTAAGTGTTGAAAAAAGTCCCACAACTTGGTGGGATGAAAAGCGCTTAACAGTACCAGTCTGAATAAACAGTTTCAATATATAGAACACTTACTGCTCGTTTGGGTGCGTGGTGCTTGTAGTCAACAGCGTTTGTGTTTACACTTACTTTTTACTCGTGCATCTGAATGAATTGAGGACTACTCCAGAAAAAATATGGGACAGTGTGCAGGAGGAGGTTTGGGACACAGTGTATAAAACATCTAGCGACCAGAACAGCTCATGCTTGAGGACTAATCCAGAAATATGGGACAGTGTGCAGGAGGAGGTTTTGGACACAGTGTATAGCTCTAAAATTTTGCGACCACAACAGCTCATGCCTTGTGTGCATAAAGTACAGTTTTGTACCTACCATAAATGTAGATGTCCGAACTGGATAGCATCTGCAGTCATAACAACTGGGTTGTCCTGTCGTCAGGCAGCCCTTCAGTCGGCCGGATTCCAAAGTCCGGGTCCGGCTTCGGCTGATGTCGCACCTCACCCGACGTCATCTCTGTTGGTCTTCGGGTATAAAAGCATCAGCCGACGCCATTTTCCTCAGTGTTTCTTGCCCCAGATGCCAGTAGCCCTCTTGAAGGCTAAAATTTGGATAGATGCCAATGTTTCCAAAAAGATAGAGGTAAACACAAAAATAAGCATGTATGTACATATATACAAACAAATACACCATAAAAGACTCCCCACCAGCTAGCTATTAGGAGGGTAAACACCCTAGGAGTACCACAGAGGGAAGGAGGGAGGTAATCCTGACTGCAGATGCTATCCAGTTCGGACATCTACATTTATGGTAGGTACAAAACTGTACTATGTCCTTCATGGATGCATCTGCAGTCATAACAACTGGGTAGAATACCATAGCCAACTAGGGAGGAGGATAAAAGTAGATTATGGTGTGTTTAGGATCCCTTGCAGTACAGCAGTGGCAAACCCTGCTCGGGATCTGGAATATAGAGGCAAATTATAATGCTTGGCAAATGTATGCACGGAGGTCCAAGTAGCCGCCTCAATAATGTCTTTGGTTGCCACTCCTCGTAAGAAGGCTGTGGTAGTGGCTGTTGCCCTTGTAGAATGAGGTCTTATGTTCTGTGGAATTGATTTTCCATGGAAGGAGTAACAGAATCGTATGCAATTTCCTATCCATTTGGAGATTGTCTGTTTGGAAATAGCTTTTCCTTCCCTTCCTGTTGCATAGGCTACAAAAGTTGGTCAGTCTTTCTGCTATTTTTGTTCTGTCCAAGTAGTAGCGTAGCTGTCTATGTACATCCAAGGTATGCAGTATTCTTTCCCCTCTGTTTTGTGGGTTGGGAAAGAAGGTAGGTAGGTGGATTGCCTGGTTTAAAGACACTCTGGATACCACCTTAGGCATAAATGTAGGGTTAGTCCTCATGGACACTCTATCTTGGTGGAAGATTAGGAAGGGTTGCACTGCCATTAAGGCCTGTAGTTCTGAAACCCTCCTTGCTGAAGTAATTGCCAGTAGGAAAGCAGTTTTCCATGACAGGTGCTGTAGGTCTGCTGTTGCTGCTGGTTCAAAGGGTGAGAGTGTCAACTTTTCTAGCACAAAGTTTAAGTCCCAAGCTGGTAATGGTGGTTTCCTTGGAGGTTTTACATTCTTGATTCCTCTAAGGAACTGCCTGAGCAAAGGGTGCGAAAAGACAGGTGGATCAAAGCTGTATTCTGCTGAAATAGCTGATGCATGTATCTTGATGGAGGAGTAGGACAGGCCTGAATGAAGAAGTTCGGCCAGATACTCCAGAATGTTAGGCATATCTATGTTTGACACATCTTTTCCTCTTTCCGTACTCCAGATGACAAACCTTTTCCATTTTCCAGCATAGTTCCTTCTTGTTGAAGGTCTGCGTGCTTCAAGAATAATGTCTTTAACTCTTTGGGAAAGTTCTGGATTAGCTGCTGCTATGTGATGTTCCATGCAGTCAGTTGCAACGTTTTTAGGTTTGGATGTATGATGCTGTAGTTGTTCTGAGTTAACATCAAAGGCATCAGGCGTATTGGCCACATATTGTTCCGAGACAAGCTCCTCAGCAGTGGGTACCAGTGTTGTCTTGTCCAGTTTGGAGCTATCAGGATTATCCTTGGACGTTCTTCCTTGATTTTTAGTAGTACTTTGTGTATCAAGGGAAGAGGTGGGAATGCATATGCTGTTAGGCCTTTCCAGCTGAAGGAGAGCGAATCCACTTTCCATGCTAGTGGGTGGAATGTCCTTGTGCAGAATTTTTTGAGCTGGTGATTGAGAGGTGATGCAAATAGATCTATCTGAGGCATTCCCCATTTCTTTGAGATGGTCTTGAAGATGTCCGGGTGCAGCTTCCATTCGTGAGCATCCGATGTGGTTCTGCTTAATATGTCTGCTAGAGTATTTTCTTTTCCCGGTACAAATATTGCCTGTAACTGGATGTTGTAGCTGAGTGCCAGGGTCCACAGCTCCAAAGTCATTCTGCATAGGGGGTATGAATGAGTGCCTCCCTGTTTGTTGATGTACCACATGACTGTGGTGTTGTCTGTCCTTATCATCAACTGGCCCTCTTGGAGAAATGGTCTGAACTTTTGGATTGCCAGTTTTACTGCTAGCATTTCTTTTAGGTTGATGTGCAGGTGAAGTTGATCCTGTGCCCACAATCCTTGCACGCATTTGTCCAGCATGTGGGCCCCCCATCCTAGGTCTGAAGCGTCTGTTGTGATGGTCTGGCTTGCTTGACATCTGCGAAAGGGTAGGCCTGGGTTTGACTGGCATGCCTGAGCCCACCATAGGAACTCCTGTTTTAAACATGGAATTAGTGGGATTTCTGTTTCTAGGCTGTGTCTGTGTTGGGACCATAAATTCTTTAGGTACCACTGTAGTTTTCTCATATGTAGTCTGGCAAATGGGACCAAGATTATGCATGATGCCATGAAGCCCAAGGCCTGCAGTACTTTTCTTGCTGTTAACTTGTTCAGTTTTGTTAGTGCCAAGAAGTAAAGAGGGAGTTCTTTTTGTTTTTCTGTAGTCAGGAATGCCATTTGTTTTACTGTGTCCAATTCCGCGCCCAAGAATGTCCTTGTTTGGGATGGTATCAGCCTTGACTTTTGTAAATTGACTGTGTATCCCAGTGCTTGTAGCAAGTAAATGACCCTTTGTAAATCTGTTGTCAGCTTGCTTTTGTTGTCCCCTTGTAGCAGGCAGTCGTCCAGGTATGGGTAAATTTGAATTCCTGTAGTCTGCAATGGCGATTACTGATGCCAGGCATTTTGTGAATACTCTGGGCAGTAGATAAGCCAAAGGGCAATGCTGAGAATTGATAGTGCTCTGATCCTGCAAGAAATCTGAGGTATCTTCTGCAGATTGGTCGAATGGGGACGTGCAGGTATGCCTCCTTGAGATCTAGAGTTACCAGCCAAGATTCCTTGCCCAGCATGGGAAGAAGTTGCTGTAGGGTCAGCATTTTGAATTTTGGGACAATGATGTATGTATTTAAGGTGGACAGGTCGAGAATTGGTCTCCAACTTTTTTCCTTTCTTGGAACTAGGAATAGTCTGGAGTAGAACCCCTTTCCTTGCTCTGCTGTTGGCACTCTTTCCACAGCTCTCATGTTTGCTAACTCCATTATCTGTTGTAGTGCCTCTGTTTTTTGATTTGGAGGTAGATTTGGCATTCCTCTTTTGACTGGTAAAGTGTGGAAGTGAAACCGGTAACCTTGATCTATGGTTTGTAAAATCCACTTGTCTTTTGTTATGTAGTGCCAGTTCTTTGAAAATAAGGTTAACTTTCCGCCTAGAGGAGCTGCTATTTGTTCCCTGGTAGGCGGATTTAGGGTTAAGTCACTGTGGTTGTGCTGATGTAGTGGCAGTGGTTGTGTCTGTACCTCTGTTGTTACCTTGCCACTGTCGTCCTCTGTAGGCACCTCCTCTGGATTGGTTTCTGCCTCTGGAACGTCTATTCCTGCCCTTTGAAATTTTGTGGAGTCAGGAAAGGACCAATTTTGGCAGGCCAGTTCCTGCTAAACCTTGGGGTTGAACCTGCAAGAAATCTTTAACCGTTTGAACAGATTTTGCCTTTTCTTCCATTTTCTTCATAACCTGCTGGGCAGGTGTACCAAACAAACTTGTCTTATCCATAGGAGCATCTAGCAACTTAGCTTTAACATGATCCGGTAAAGCTTGCTCCTTTAGCCATGCATGCCTTCGTATCACTGTGCCAGTCATGGCTGATCTAAATGAAGCCTCCAGTGCATCATAGCCACATTTTAAGGAATGGTTGCTAACCTGTTGTACGTTATTTACCATTTCTAATACATATTTCTTATCAAGAGATTCATCAGTGGTTAGTTTTTTAGTTAACTGATCAAGCATAAACTCTTGGTATTGTATCATGTGAAACTGACAGTTTAAAGCTCTAGCTGAGAGAGTAGCTGAAGTGTAGACCTTTTTACCCCATCTGTCTAATGACCTTGCTTCCCTTTCAGAAGGAATAGGGTTTTAGCTATGGTCGGCCACTGCCTTGGGACCCTGGGATATAGTTTCGGGTCTGCAAGTGGGGCCTTGTAAAGGTGGTGATGAGTATCGGGCCCCCTGAAAAATCTGTGTGGTTTGGCAGGGGCTGGGGTAAAGAATCTGGAGCGAGCAGACATCATTGAAAGCATCATCCACCACAGAGAGAACAGGAGGTATAGCTAAGGGCCTGTGCTGTGGGAGGTGCAGAAAGGTCCTAAGTCTTTTTCTGGAGTCTGAAAAATCCTGTTGCTGCCATTGGAACTGCTCTCGCATGGCATGTAAGGTTTCCCCAAAGGAGAATTCTTCTGGTGGGGAAGCAGCTGGAATGGATTCTTCAGCATCAGAATCTTCAAAATTGGAGAAAGGAGCCTCTGGCTGGTCAGTTATGTCTGATTCATCAGCAGAATCATCAGAGGACACTGGCTCAGGGGGCTCTGCCCTAGGTCTCTTCTCTGGGGGCTGAGAGGCCCTGTCTGGGTGAGATTGAGATCCTCTAATTAATGAAATTAAATCTTCTGCCAAAGTAAGCATTTGAGAACTAGAAGAGGGCCTGGTTGTGGGGGGTTTAACAGGCACTGTTTTAGTAGTCTTGGCTGCTTTAGCCCTGGCGAAGGCCTTAATGGACATGGCTGCTGGAGGCCTAGCAGCACCACGTGCTGGGGTAGAGACATCCAAGGGAATGGTGTCTGATAAATCAGTGGCAACCACCGTAGTGGATAAAATTTCTGAGGCCGATTCAAGAGTGGTAGCAGGGGCCTCAGTTGTAGAGATAGGTTCAGCTGTACTTTGATCAGTTTTATCGGTTTCGGCCGAAACCGAGACACTCGCGGTTTGCTTAACCATGGTTTCGGCCGAAACCGCGGACCGCGAGTGTCGGTCTTTATCTTTGCGTTTTTTGGCAGATTGGGAAGTCGGAGGATCCGACGGCATAATGTACGCAAAATCAGAACCGAAAAACTGTTCTGCAAACTCCGACCGACGCCTAAGCGTTCGTCGGTTGAAAGAAGCACAGGCCGAACAGGCTGCTACGTCGTGGGCTGGGCCTAAACAAGGCAAACAATAAGAGTGGAAATCTTTATGAGGTATTTGTTTCCCACAGGTTAAACAATTATTAACTTTTTCTGACATCGGCTGAGGCAAGAAAGAGTCCCTAACGGGGTACTTAGCTTTAGAAGTCTTCGAAGTAGTATTCGGCAGAAGTAATCTCTGGATCCGACCGACCGGCACTTGCGAACAGCTTCTGCTTCGGGCGCCACGCGGCAAGAAAGACTGAGGAAAATGGCGTCGGCTGATGCTTTATACCGAACCAACAGAGATGACGTCGGGTGAGGTGCGACATCAGCCGAAGCCGGACCCGGACTTTGGAATCCGGCCGACTGAAGGGCTGCCTGACGACAGGACAACCCAGTTGTTATGACTGCAGATGCATCCATGAAGGACATCTATGCAATCACAATCTCGCTAGCCCAACTGTTTGCTGAGTGTTACATAAAAAATAAATAAATAGCTTAACGAGTGTAAATAGAGGGCTAGGCAGATCATGATCGCACAGTTATGCACAAAAACACATAATAAAACACAATAAAAACGATCTGTTGCTATTACCAACAAGCCAAGACCATGTGCACGTGTTTTCTACATACTGCGAACGCACAAAAAGTTGTACAGCTTATCTCTCGTAAAAGAAGTCCAAAACAGAAGAAATTCAGCTGCAAATTTAGTGAAAAAAAAAAAGTTGACTTACCAATTTAGCAGGTCCACGAAAATACGTTGATAACAGCAAAGCTTCCCGCAACAGGCACCTTTGGAAAAATAATGCGTACTGGAAACACCAACAGCAAAATAACTTCCCTACCTCCTGCAGCTCTATTTCAGCACTCCAAGGCTGGGGGAGGGACAAGGCAGCTGTGACATCACAGAATGGGTGGGTTTGATTCTTTGAGGCCGGTCGTGGTGATGTCACTTCGGGGGAGGGAACTGCTTAAAAAATATATATATATATCTCCACTGCCTGGCTGCGATGACGTCAGTAATTGGGGGACTCCAGCAAGCTTAACTGAAATGCGAGAGAATGTTTTTGAAACGGAAATAATCCCTGTACACTAAGGTAGCCTTCTTTCACAAAAGTGAGGGGAATTTAAATGTTTTAAACAATGCTTTGTTGTTCATTCATGCAGGAAGGTGTAAATAGGGAGGAAAAAGACAGGGAAGTTGAGGAATTTGTTTTAGAAACCCGTTGTACTCCTTTAAGTAGTTTTATTTCTCTTTCTACCTTACAACTGTATGTATTTGTACTTGAGTCCACTGTTATCTGTAGACAAGCAACTGAATGATAGTGTTTTCTTTTGTCATCATTCTGTCTATATTGCCTGATGAGTGGCTAATTCCCTGTCAGACAATCCTTAGTCTTACATGAAACTTTTCAAACTGTTGTTGCTGTTCCAAGTTACTCACAAAAAGTCAACGTCAGAACAGTGACACAGCTAGTATCCTACCCTCTTCACTACCTCATACTCTAATACCTTGCCCTTCATGGCAAATCAGTACAAGATAGATCATTTTCCTTGTATGTGTGTTGTGTCCTGACTTCATATACTGCTTTTGCACAATTATATACAGTGTCACTGTAGGGCTGCCACGTCTCCTGTTGCCAAAGTGGGATTTTTGTATGAAAATGTGAGATTTTGTAGGACAAACCACACCTACAACCACTGCAAAGGACTGGGCTTCAGTTTATTGCTAAAATAAAAGCTCATTTTTTTTAGAATTTGATTTATTTATGCTGTTTCATGTAATATGTACAGTTTATAAAGACACAACAATGGATTTATGCATGTATTGAAGGAAATGTAGAAACATTTCTGTCCTAAAATTCTTATTTTCAGCAGTTTCTTGTGGGATCAGTAAAGTATTTCTGATATTTGACATTTTTGATGTTCACTGGACACAACTGCCCATTCAGCGGCTGTCCTGCATAAAGTGGGACATGTGATAATCCTGTGTTACTGACATTACTGAAGATATGCAGCACACATTGGAAATCTGTTCTCTAAAATAATGCTGGTCAGTGCTGCAATATAGCAAAAGCAATGTCTTTGGGCTTTTCCCGGTTAGGGGTCATCACAGCAGAACCCCAATTTGCTAATGAATGGCAGTGAATTTCTATGGTGCCAAGTTGCCAGCCTGACGCCCACCCTTCAAAGAAGGCACACCCATTCATGCACGCACCTACCTGCATGTCTTAAAACATCACTCGACCACAGGGAGGACATGCAGACTCCACACAGAAGACGCTCCAGCCGAGAATCGAACAGGAGAACCTCTTGCTGTGAGGCGACAGTGCTAACCATTGCACCACCGTGCTGCAATATAACCATTCCTTAATACTGTGCTACCTGTCATTATGTCTAGATCAAAGCGTCTCTTTTCAATACAAGGGTTATGTTCTCACTTTGTTACAGGGTGATATTAAACATGAGGGTCCATCTGTCTTTTGACTGGATTACTGAGATTATACAACATTATATTCCTTAATCAAGTGTCAATACCTGCATAAATAAATAATAAATGTACTTGAGACCATGCAGCGATGCTCTAATACACATGCTATTCCTGATCATACAAGTCGTGCTTTTCTTCCTTTTGATTGTCACTCTCTGCTACAAAACAATTGCCATGTGCTTCATCAGCTTGTTAGCTTTGTCTAGCACTGATTATTTTTTTTTTGGCTATGCCTAATATTTATTTATTTATTTCCAGTTTGATTACCGGGGAAGTGCATGGGGCCCAGAGATCACATTTTCAGTGGAGGCCCAGGGAGAAAACCTCCATGAAACAGATTGCAGTAAAGATAGCAGTCCATTAAAAATAAAATAAAGTACAAGTCCAAATGTGAGGTGTCAGTGTAATAAAGTTGTGAACTCCCCATATTATTTATTTATTAGCTATCTAGACCACTATGGGCGGCCACGGTGGTGCAGTGGTTAGCATTGCCGCCTCACAGCAAGAGGTTCTCCGGTTCGATCCTCGGCTGGGGTGCCTTCTGTGCGGAGTCTGCATGTCCTCCCTGTGGTCGCGTGGGTTTCCTCCGGGTGCTCCGGTTTCCTCCCACATCCCAAAGACATGCTGCAGGTGGATTGGTCACTCTAAATTGGCCCTAGGTGTGCATGTGAGTGTGCCTTCTGTGGAAGGTTGGGCGCCGGGCTGGCAACTCGACACCGTAAAACTCCACTGCCATTCAATGTGCGGACAAGGTGATCCACTGTGGCGACCCCTAACCGGGAAAAGCCGAAAGAAGAAGAAGAAGCTATCTAGACCACTATATATCCACTTCTAAGCCATTTGTTCTTTTTTTTTTGGCATTATGAAAAGGACACCCTAAACCATCACATGCCAACCAACAGTTTTTAGCCTCAGATGTGTAGCCACACTGCATTTCTAGGGTGTCTACCACAGAGACACCTTTAAGTGATCTGTGAGTGTTACTCCAGTAAAGTGAATTACATATTGGGGTGGCATCCTTGGACTCTGCTCCAATCAAATTAAGTCATTCCTGTCAAAGAGAAACAGCTGTACTTTGAGATCTCTTAAATCTCAAAGTTCTGCATGTCTACTGTTGTGTGTCTAGATATGCTACGTGAAGCAATGTCATGTCAGCCCCTTGTTCCCATAGCCTCATCCACTGAATTCTTCCCTCTCTGCTGGCAAAAATCCTATACTTTGAAGACATCTCTTAAAGGTATAATCAGTTTTACTTTATAACCCTTCTGTGTGCTCTCCAGGCACATCCACCATGTAATGGCAGTCTGTTCACTACCCACGGTAGTTGAGTTAATTTCCCATTAATGGTGCTGTAATATAGCACAAGAGAGCTTTAAACTCCTGAATCTGCCACCCTTCAGATGATATATTAAACTGAGGTCCCATTTGCCAAAGAGGTATAAGCTCAGATGGATGCAAGGATCTTGTGTGTTTGTTGAAAATAGCAGTGGAAATTCAATGCTCAGCTGCAGTAACTACACTGTTTTGAATGTATATAGTTTGAACTATGTTTCGACTTTCTGTATGAGTGATGGTGAAATCTGTACATTAACATTTTCTGTTGGTGAGACCATGTATTTCTACAACATATACTACACAAATTTGGGTACAGCAGATTTTGCTCAGCATGTAGGTTTCATTTTCAGTTACTTCTGGGTCCAGTTTAATCAAAATCAATAGTATATATCTATGCATGTGAATACTACATAGTGTGGAAGTTCTTGCCATATGATATGTGAAATTGTCACTAAATTGTACAGACATAAAAGTAAATACCATTGATGTAAATAGAGCATTTTGTACATAGTCTAAATAATAATGCTTCTTTAAAACAGACCGATATATTTTTGTAGTAGATAGAAAGGTTTAGGTAATGAGCATTTATTCTATTACAGGTGGGCTTTGGGCCTGTTAGAGAAGCTGGTATCTTAATGATGTGGGAGTTTGGGCATGGAATTGTGGTTTGTAGGAGTGTGCTACAAAACAGAAGACCTTCCAGAATACTCTAAGGAAGCCTATATGTCTTTGATTAGGAAGTCAAAAAAGAATAAAGATGATGAAAAGCACCTTTAGATTGTGACAAAACTGGTTTGAGAGACTTTTTTTGTGGACTAATAGAAATAGCCCTTTGTGTAGTTCTATTGCTTCAATGTATACAGAGTCTTCACCAGTATTTTTTTCTCTTCAATAAAGATTTGTTACTTTATGGAACAGTGGTCTCTGTTGCAGTATTTTATGTCAATGTGAGTATGTGTGTGTGGTAACCACCCAACTTCTACATCTGTGTAACTGTTCTGTTTATAATCTTTGCAACTGTCAACATTTTTCAAGAGAGTAAATTCATGCTAACTCTAACAGGGAAAAATACAGGGATAACTCCCTTCCACAACAGTGATATCCACAATCATTCATAGTGGTCCAACAGTTGTAGCAGAATTTATAAGATGTAATGAGCTCTTACTCATGAAAAGTATAATCTCAGCTAAATGTTTCCTGCTGAAAACCATCCACCATCACTAAATAGATCAATCTAAAAATAAAAATTGCCACTGAAGTGGTGCAGACAAATAAATCCTTAACTGCAGCCCAACTGCCCTGCTCAAGTGGCATAAAGGGATAAAGCCCTAACCATGGCTCAGCTCACCTGTGTTTGATTAATGGCTTGGGTGACAGAGAGCAGCAGGGAGGGATGAGAATGCCCATCCTGAGAGGGTGCTTATTGATGATGCTTCATAAGGTGAGGTTTGGTCAGTACAGGAGAGTTGTACTCAAATACAGTCAATGAGCATGGGGATGGGGAAAGGGAAAGCAGGTAGGGCTTATAAAAACAAACTCCCCAGGAAGGAAGCACAGATGGCAGAGCTCTCAGGGTACCTTTAGAATCCATGACAGTATCCACAAAATCAAATAAATGGCCAGCACTTCATGAAGAGAGCAAAAATACCTATATTAAAGGTTAAAAGGCAGACCGGTTTTGGCCTAAAACAGGCCTTTATCAATGTAAAAATAAAACAGAAGCAACTCTCTTTTAAACCATTAAGGCACCTAAAGAACCAATAGGAAGAAATAAGAAGTTATGTACTCACCATAACGTTCCATCTGAGTAGGTAAACTTCATTTGTCAGCAACCTATGGGTTATCGGATCCACATTGGATCCAAGCCGGCAGTTTCCAACAGCTAAGATCCGAGCTCCAAGCTCCTCCCCCTTACCCATAACTCCCTGCCTTCCCTTCCTGACCTCAGATTGAGTTTGCCTAAAAGCAAGGCTTGCAATCACCACCTATCTAGGGTAAATTGGGTACAATCCACCGTAAAGCAAGAATATCTAAGAACATCTGAAGAGGACAGGGGGACAGAGGGAGGGACGGTTGCTGACAAATGAAGTTTACCTACTCAGATGGAACGTTATGGTGAGTACATAACTTCTTAATCTGAAGTAGTTAACTTAATTTGTGCATCAACCTATGGGACAGAGTCCCCAGCTACCTGAATCTTGGGAGGCCCTTAAGGAAAGATGTTCCGGAGCACTGCGGAGCCAAAGGATGCTCTCCCTCTGGAAACCAGATCTAACTTATAGTGGTTTATAAATGTGTGAGAAGAAGCCCACGTGGCAGCCGAGCAAATGTCATCCAACGAAATTCTAGCTCGGAAGGCAGCAGAGGTAGAAACCGACTGAGTAGAATGGGCATGGACTCCATGAGGAGCAGGCCTGCCAGAACTCTCATAAGCCAAGAGAATACACTGGGAAATCCACCTGGACAGTATGGCTTTAGAAACAGCTTTCCCCAAACTGGATTTAGCAAAGGACACAAACAGCTGGTCTGATCGTCTATAACCGGTTGTCCTGTGCAAATAAAATCTTAACTGTCTGTGTACATCCAAAGAGTGTAACTTGTATTCGCCTTTATTTTGGTAATTGGGAAAGAAGACTGGCAAATTAATAGACTGGTTTATGTTAGATTTGGAAGCAATTTTGAGAAGAAAGGAGGGACTGGTCCTGAGGAATACCGTATCCTTGTGGAAAGTCAAGTACGGAGGCTTGGCACAAAGGGCTTGAAGCTCCAAAACCCTTTTCGCCGAAGTAATAGAAAGTAGAAAAGCCATCTTCCAGGATAAGAATTTGAGATCTACCGAAGCAGCAGGCTCAAAGGGAGAAGCTGTTAAGGCCTGGAGTACCAGCGATAAGTCCCAAGGGGGAATCGCATCCTTCACCGGAGGCCTTAGTAGGAAGGTGCCTTTTAAGAAGGCCTTACACAATCTGTATGAGGTCAAAGGGTCAAGATCACATCCAATGTGGTAATGAGCGATTTCCGCTAATTGTACTTTGACAGTGGAAGAGCTAGCACCTTTATCAAACAGTCCTGATAGAAAATCCAGCACAGCTGGTAACGGAGCTGTGAAAGGATCCAGTTTCTGATGTTCTGCCCAAATACAATAAACTTTCCTAGTAGACGGCTTGTGAGCAGCCACTAGGATTGCTTTGACTGGGGAAGAGATACCAGGAGTCCTCGCTAACAGTGGAACTGGATCAACCAAGCCATGAGCGTGAGGTTGTCCAGGTTCGGAGCCAGTAGGCCCAAGGGGTGAGATATCAGATCCGGGACAGGATCTAGAATCCAGGGAGGATTCACTAGATGAGACCACAGATAAGGGAACCATGCCTGACAAGACCAGAATGGGGCAATGAGGATTATTGTGCTCCCCAACCATCTGGCTTTCTGCAGAAACGTCAGCATCAGGGGAAGAGGCGGGTATGCCTAAAGTAGACCAGGTGGCCAAGCATGTACCAGAGCATCTCTTGGTGATTCCCCGGATGGGGGAATTAGAGCGAAGTAGGTGTTGCACTTCGTGTTTGAAGGAGAGACGAAAAGATCACAACAAGGTTGACCCCATTTGGAGAAGATCTGCTTCGCTACTTTGGGATTCAGAGACCACTCATACAGCAAGAAGATGGTGCAACTCAATTTGTCTGCTAGGATGTTGGACAGGCCCGGAATGTGCATCGCTACGAGAAAGCGGTTGGTGGAAATCGCCCATTCCCAAACTCTTATGACCTCTTGACAAAGTGGATAGGACCTGGTTCCCCCTTGTTTGTTGATATACCAAACGACAGACATGTTGTCCGTTTGGATCGCAATAGTCCCGATGGGAAGAAGGCTCTGAAGTGCTTGTAATGCTAAAAGCACCACCCTCATGTCTAGGACATTGATATACAGTGAGGTCTCCATCTGGTTCCATGTGCCTTGGACGGTCCTGCTGAAACAATGCCCCCCCCACCCCAGGCAAGAGGCGTCCGTGGTCACTGTGGCTAGGGGAGGGGACATAGAAAAGGAGCACCCCTTTTGGAGGTCCGGAGACTGGAGCCACCATAAGAGGGCACTCCTGCAAACCCTGCTGAGAGGGACAGGATGGCTTGGCGGATAATGCAGGAAGGACCGTTGGACTTGGAGGGTCCATTGCAGAATTCTCATATTTAGGCACACCATGGGAAGGATACTGATGGTAGCCGCCATCGAGCCTAGGGCCCTCAGGACCAGTTCTGCCGGTGGGTTTGAGCAATGAAGGATGGCCTGCACATGGAGTCTTAGAGATCACATCCGGTCTGAAGTTAAGAAGGCTAAAAGCTGGTTTGTGTCCAACCTGGCTCTGATAAAATCTATGCCCTGAGTCGAGAGCAGGGAGGATTTTCCAGCGGGGATGGTGATCCCCAGCCGGGGAGCTAGGCAAAGAAAGAAATTCCTGACTGGGCAGAGTAGATGCCTTGTGGGGGATTTCAGGAGCCAGTCATCCAGGTATGGAAAGACCTGAATTCCCTGGAGTCTCAGGTGGGCCGCTACCACCACTAACACTTTGGTGAACACCCAGGGGGCCGTGGTGAGACCAAAGGGGAGGACCCTGAATTGGTAATGGCTGGCTCCTAGCCTGAAGCAGAGAAACCTCCTGGATGGTCTGTCCATCAAGATGTGGTAGTACGCATCCTTGAGGTCTATGGAGCACATCCAGCTGTTCTCCTGCAACAGGGGGAGAATGGATTGAAGAGTGACCATCCGGAAAGTTTCTTTGGCTATTGCCAGGTTCAAGAGGGATAAGTCGAGGATTGGTCTTAAGTCCCCCGTCTTTTTTGGCACCAAGAAGAACCTGGAGTAAAAGCCCGATCCATACTGGTCTGGGGGGACGTGCTGGATGCTCCTTTTTCTAGCAGCTGATGAATTTCTGTGGCTGCGGCCTCCATCTGATCGAGTGGGACATCGGAGAGGCACCTGGGTCTGAGACGGGGATGGAGAAATGGAATCTCGTAGCCTCTGGATATAATTTGAAGCACCCAGCGGTCTGTCGTGATGGACTCCCAAGCTGCTAAGTGCTTCGAGAAATGCCCCCCGACTGCATCCAGAGTGGAGCAGTCGGGTAACCCCTCAGGGCTGTTGCGTTGGCCAATCAGAGAAAGGTTCTCTGGACCCAAAGTTCTTCGGATCCCTTCTGCCTCTAGGGCGGCGTCTACCCTGTCCTCCTCTGTCTCTGAAGGACTGGGAGTCCGGAGCAAAACGGGATTGCTGAGACTTTTGGAACCACATCTTCTTCTGTCCCTTTTGGTTCTTTGAAAAGGACCTCTGGGGAGCAGAGAAGTGGACTCCGATGGCAGACAACGTCTTCCCATCTTTCTTGCTCTGGACCAAGGTGTCACGTACGGTCTTGCCAAAGAGGGCAGAACCATCAAATGGGGCATTAGCAAATGATGCCTTGAAGGGTTCCGCGAAATCACAGTGGCGGAGCCAGGCCTGTCGCCTTAGGATGACGCCCGCTCTGCTAGCTCTAGCGGCTCCTTCCGTAACATGGGACAGTAGCCACATAGAGGTATTGGAAATCGACCTGAGAGTGGCCATTCGGGTAGAGTACACCTGCTTGTCCTCTGCCGACATGGACTCTGGGGGCGACCCGGCATATTTTTTAATAAGATCCCACTGGAGCCGTATGACGTGTGCCATGTAGTTCAGTGACCTTATGGAGAAGCTGGCTGAAGCAAACATCCACTTCCCCAAATGGTCGATCGCCCGAGACTCCTTGTCAGGGGGCTGGACCGAGGGACTCTCCTGGGCCAGTTCCCTTTTGGTGGCCACCAACATGGCATCTACGGGGGTTCCCTTAATCCAATGTGACCTGTCCAAGGGGGGGGGGGATAAGAATTCTGTCAGGCCTCTTAGGGATGGGCTCCACAGTGTCCAGCTCCTTCCATGCCCTGGTAGTGATCAAATCTACCAGGGGATCGGCTAGAGGGGACACCCAAGAGGTTGACGGGCCTGCTTCAAATGCCTCCAGGAACACGGACTCATCCAAGGTAGGCTTTGGGGCAGACCACCCCCCTCTGATCCTGAGCATCTCCATGATGTCTCCAAATGAGATGTCTTCAGGGGGGTGATCTTGGGGAACCTTCCCCTTCCTCCAAATCCGTGTCCTCTGTCAAGGACTCAGGGGAGTCCAAGTGCCTCCTTTTGCACTTGCGTTTGTGAGGCACCTCCTCAGGGGGGCTGTCCAAGGAGGCCTCACCAACCACATTCTGTTCCAACAAGGGAACGATCTGGGATGTCTGAGCAGGCTGGCCCTGGGGCCAGGTGATGGAAGTCAGACCCATTTGCGAGGGAGTGCAGGGTGGAGTGGTAGCTAAGGCCAGGGGCCTGGAATCCCTCGACAGAACCCTCTCCACCACGTCGAATGCTGAAGGAGAGCCGCCCTCCCTAGGATCCGAGAGCAGACCCTCCCTTGGATCGGATGAGCAGACGTGGGCCAGAGCCGATGTGATCGGATCCGAAGGGACAGTACGCTCTGACATACCCAGAGCCAAAGGCATACTGACCACCTCGGATCTGAAGCTCAACTCTCGACTCTGAGAGCCTGGATCCGAAGAAAAGGGACCCGACAGGCTCGAGGGTGCTGTCGGCGCCAAAGTGCCCGACTCCATCAGCGCCGACATTCCCCCGGCTCCGACGCTACCCGGCTCCGTAGACCCCGAACCTGGAAAGCAGGTCGGGGAAGGAGCAATCGGGGCGAAAAAAGGGGTCGAGCTCCCCCCCAGAGGGGGGGAAGGCAGGAGCACTCCCATCTGCAACTGGGCCTAGAGGAACCTTCTCATCATCCGGTCCAAGTCTGCATCTGTTAGGCTTCTCGTGGACCTGGAAGAGGCCACCGAGGCTGGACGGGAATGCCGCCTCAATGACCTCGAAGGAGACTGGGCCTCATCATCCTCTGGCCCTGGCGAAAAGCTGGGAGAAAGGAGCCGAGAAGGAGTAGGCCCGGATGTCCCAGGGGGAGAAGCTTGCTTGGCTGGTGGGGCCGAAGCAGAGGCCTCGGCCCACCGCTTGTGTTTTTCTCGGTGCTTCTCCCTCCTGGCTTCCCTATCCTGGCCCAAGGTGGGAGGTTGAGTCCCAGTGAGGGGAAGGGAAGCATCTGTAGGCGCTGCCACAGCTGCGGCAGGAGCCACGGAGGGACCGGAGGATGGAGCCGAGTCCGGGGGCAGAAGTCCCGCCAGAATCAGCTTCGACCTCCGGTCCCTGATAGCCCTGGGGTTGAACACTGCACAGATAGAGCAGCCAAAAGACAGGTGTTCAACCCCAAGGCATATCACACACTGAGTGTGGCCATCAGCCGAGGAAAGCTTATGGCCACACTCGGTACACTTGGAAAAGAAGGTTTTGGTGGCCTCCGACATAACCAACCTAAAAACTCACACACTAGGCCCCAAAACCACACACACACACACACACACACACACACACACACACACACACACACACACACACACACACACACACACACACACATACACACCCTAATACTTTGATGAGAAATGGAGGAGGAAAAGGCTAACAATTATGCCAAAAACTAAGGAAAGGTAACACAGACACAAAACTCACTCAGAAAAATTTTAACTATTAATCAAAGAAAAGATTTTTCTCACAAAAACAACTCACAAGACCTGGAGGCTTGAGATCAAGCTGCTGGTGTAACCGCGGCAAACTAGATCTGAGGTCAGGAATGGATGGCAGGGAGTTATGGGTAAGGGGGAGGAGCTTGGAGCTCGGATCTTAGCTGTTGGAAACTGCCGGCTCGGATTCGATGTGGATCCGATAACCCATAGGTTGATGCACAAATGAAGTTAACCACTTCAGATCATAAATAATTCATTAGATCAGAGAGTCACCTAAAGATACAAGAATATATCATCACAATTGAGCAGCCCTGTTAGCACAAAAACAGTAAAAATATAAATGAAAACAATAATAAATATAGACAAAAATGCATCAATCAGTGCAAGTTATAAATGTTCATCTAAACCTGGCGGAAATAATCCACCAAGTCTAATTATCCAAGCTTTTTCCTTTCTATTTAATAGCTCATGCCATCTTGTTTTAATACATTTCTGTCCACCCACTCTGTCAATAATCTTCTTCTTCTTCTTTCGGCTGTTCCCGTTAGGGGTCACCACAGCGGATCATCTGTTTCCATTTCTTCCTGTCATCTGCATCTTGCTCTGTCACACCAGTCACCTGCATGTCCTCTCTCACCACATCCATAAACCTTATCTTAGGCCTTCCTCTTTTCCTGTTACCTGGCAGCTTCATCCTTAGCATCTTTTTCCCAATATGCTCAGCATCCCTCCTCAGCACATGTCCAAACCAACATAATCTTGCCTCTCTGGCTTTGTCTCCAAACCTTCCAACCTGGGTTGACCCTCTAAATATACTTATTCCTAATCATGTCCACCCTTGTCACACCCGGTGCAAATCTTAACATCTTTAACTCTGCCACATCCAGTTCAAACTCCTGCCTTTTTGTCAATGCCACTGTCTCCAACCCATGTAACATAGCTGGTCTCACTACCCCCTTGTAGACCTTCCCTTTCACTCTTACTGGTACTCATCTGTCACAAATCATGCCTGACACTGTTCTCCACCCACTCCTTCCTGCCTGTACTCTCTTGTTCACCTTGCTTCCACACTCACCGTTACACTGAACTATTGATCCCAAGTATTTAAACACATCCACCTTCGCCACCTCTACTCCTTGCATCCTCACCATTCCTCTAGCCTCCCTCTCATTCACACACATATATTCTGTCTTAGTCCTGCTGACCTTCATTCCTCTTCTCTCTAGAGCATATCTCCATCTCTCCAGGGTCTCCTCCACCTGTTCCATACTCTTACTACAGATCACAATGTCATCTGCAAACATCAAAGTCCACTGGGACTCCTGTATGATCTCATCTGTCAACCTGTCCATCACCACTGCAAATAAGAAAGGGCTCAGAGCTGATCCTTGATGTAACCCCACCTCCACCTTAAATGCATCCATCACTCCCATCGCAGACCTTACCGCTGTCACACTACCCTTATACATATCCTGTACCACTCTTACATACTTCTCTGACACTCCCGACTTCCTCATACAATACCACAACTCCTCTCTAGGCACCTTGTCATATGCTTTCTCTAAGTCTACAAAAACACAATGCAACTCCTTCTGAACTTCTCTGAACTTCTCCATCAACACTCTCAGAGAAAGCATCGCATCTGTAGTGCACTTTCCTGGCATGAAACCATACTGCTGATGACTAATCATCAAGTCCCTTCTTAACCTAGCATCCACTACTCTTTCCCATAACTTCATGCTGTGACTGATCAATTTAATCCCTCTGTAGTTACTACAGCTCTGCACATCACCCTTATTCTTAAAAATCGGTACCAAAACACTTTTTCTCCATTCCTCAGGCATCCTCTCACTTTCCAAGATTTCATTAAACAATCTGGTTAAAAACTCCACTGCCATTTCACCTAAACACCTCCATACTTCCACAGGTATGTCATCTGGACCAATAGCCTTTCCATTCTTCATCCTCTTCATAGCTATCCTTACTTCCTCCTTGCTAATCCATTGTACTTAACGATTCACTATCCCCACATCATCCAACCTTCTCTCCCTCTCATTCTCTTCATTCGTCAACCCCTCAAAGTACTCTTTCCATTTCCTCAACACACTCTCCCCACTTGTGAGTTTGTTTCCCTCATTATCTTTTATCACCTTTAGCTGCTGCACATCTTTCCTAGCTCGGTCCCTCTGTCTAGCTCTACTCCTTGCATCCTCACAATTCCTCTAGCCTCCCTCTCATTCACACACATATATTCTGTCTTAGTCCTGCTGACCTTCATTCCTTTTCTCCCTCCTTAGTGTACAACCTTTCATACAACTCTTCATATGCCTTATCCTTAGCCTTCACACCCTCTCTCTTTACCATGCACCTCATCTCCTTATACTCCTGTTTACTTTCTTCATCTCTCTGACAATCCCACTTCTTCTTTGCCAACCTCTTTCTCTGTATACTCTCCAAGAATAGAATACAGAGCAATTACAGACCGCCAAATAGATGATCCAGTCACTACTGCAGTTGGTCAAAACCTTAATTTCAAAAACCTTCTATGTGTTCTTCCTACTAAATTCCTTGGTTTTAACCACATGTTTACACAAACTGCAGTGTCCACAAGGGAAGCACACCATCAATGTTGTGCCATCAAGTGTACGTTGAATTTTGAATTAGACCGGGGGTGTCACTTATAAAAACTAAAGTATCCCCTAGGGTAATTCCCTTATGGAACAAAAAGGCACATCTATCATCCAATGCTTGTCCAAGATGTTCATCCACTAACAAAATGCCTCGATGCCTCTGTATGAGATTAACAAAATGATGGGTATTTCTGCCAAAAGTAGTTATGAACCTAACCTTGTTGTCAGTCTTGGGGCCATGGTGTTGGTAAATCAACAAATTTCATCTGGGTATCTTATCAACCTCATCCTTAGCTTGTAATAGATGAGTTAGAGAGTATCCCCGTTCTATGAACCTGGCCGTAAGGTCAACATTATAGTGTATAAGATCGTCTTCTTTTGAACATATTCATCTAATGCGCATGTATTGTGATTTAGGGATATTTCTGATAATATGTCTTGGATGACAGCTGGATGCATGTAATAAAGAATTGGAGTGGAAAGGTTTTCTATATACCAAACTCATGTGGATACCATCCTCATGCTTGCTCGCTAAAACATCAAGGAAGGAAATAGACTTTGTATCAAAATAAAGTGTAAAATGGATCCTCCAATTGTTCTCGTTCAAATATTGAACAAATTCCTCCAAATATAGAATGTCAATAACATCACAGACCATGTTACAACTTTTGGAACCCAAATCAGTGCAAACAATGTCATAAATATTGCATCAGTTGTAATATCTGAACTTGAATATGGTGCATTGAATAAAGGCCTTAATTTTATTCCCAGTTTTTTGGTTTCTGAAAATAATTTTGTAGATTTAATGTCTTTTTGCAGGGTGCTTAACCTGAAATTATTTTTCAGGGATGCAGACAGGAACAAGGGGCCAAAGTTTCAAGTTTCATCCATTGACTTTTATGCCACCTATGAACAAACACATTGAAATATTTCAAAAATGTGTACTCAAAGAGCTTCATTTTAGTGGTGATTTACAGGATGTTTTATTACCTAACAATTTAAATCTGCAGTAAATGGCAACGTGGAAAAATTTGCAAAATAACAAAGAATTGGTGGTTATTCAGGCAGACAAAGGTGGTTCCATAGTAGTTATGGATTGGTGCAAATATGAGGTGGAGGCCAGTAGACAACTTCATGATGGGAGATTTTATATGACTATGCCCATTGATCCTACTCCACGGTTTAAAGTTGAAATTGATCATTTTCTTGATATGGCTGTAGATGAGAGTATTATCAACGATAAAACCTGTTTTCATCTCAAGGTCAAAGAGCCAGTCCCACAATTTTTGTTTTTACTCCCCAAGGTACATAAAAATTCTAACAATCCACTGGGCCATCCAATTGTTTCTGGTAGAGGTTCATTGACTGAGCCCATTTCTGTATATCTTACTAAATATCTCAAACCTTTATTACTAGCTGTGAGAGCCAGAATTAAAGATACTACAGATTTTTTGAATATTATCTCTGATTCACAATTGGATGAAGGCTGGCTTCTTTGTACCTTAGATGTCACTTCTTTATATACCAGCATCCCTCATTGGGTAGGTTTGATGGCCTTGGAATTCTGGCTGAACGAACTAGCTATATATACTCCTGGGTTCAATACCTTTCTATTATGTCTAACAGAGCATGAATTGACTAAAAATGTTTTTTACTTCAATGGTGATTTTTACTTACAAATAAAGGATACAGCTATGGGGGCCCTATTTTGCCCCCATCTATGCTGACCTTTTCATGGGGTATTTTGAACACATTATGATTTATGACAGGGTTCATAATATCTATATTGAAGAAATTGAAATCTGGAGGCGGTTCTTGGATGACTGCTGGATGATTTGGAAATCTGACTTTCTATATTTGGAGGAATTTGTTCAATATTTGCACAAGAACAAATGGAGGATCCATTTTACACTTAATTTTGATAGGAAGTCTATTTCCTTCCTTGCTGTTTTAGTGAGCAAGCAGGAGGATGGTACCCTCATGAGTTTGGTATACAGAAAACCTTTCCACTCCAGTTCTTTATTACATGCATCCAGCTGTCATCCAAGACATATTATCAGAAATATCCTTAAATCACAATACATGCGCATTAGATGAATATGTTCAAAGGAAGAAGATCTTATACACTATAATGTTGACCTTACGGCCAGGTTCATAGAACAGGGATACTCTCTAATGGATCTATTACAAGCTAAGGATGAGGTTGATAAGATACCCAGATGAAATTTGTTGATTTACCAACACCATGGCCCCAAGACTGACAACAAGGTTAGGTTCATAACTACTTTTGGCAGAAATACCCACCATTTTGTTAATCTCATACAGAGGCATTAAGACATTTTGTTAGCGGATGAACAAGATGGACAAATATTGGCTGATAGATGTGCCTTTTCTTTCTGTAAGGGGATTACCCTAGGGGGACACTTTAGTTTTTATAAGTGACACCCCCGGTCTAATATCAAAATCCAACTTACACTTGATGGCACAACATTGATGGGGTGCTTCCCTTGACACTGCAGTTTGTATAAACATGTGGTTAAAACCAAGGAATTTAGTAGTAAGAACACATCAAAGGTTTTTCAAATTAAGGTTATGACCAACTGCAATAGTAATTGGGTCATCTATTTGGCAGTCTGTAATTGCTCTGCATTCTATATTGGGGGTGGGAGGCTGGCATAATGGTTAAGGCATTTACCTTAAAGACACAAGGTACAGGGTTTGATTATCACATTGGGTAATTGGCTAGGCTTAAAATGGCCCGCAAGGGCAGTTGGCCTAGTACTAACCTATGAACAAACATCTAGGCCTATGAAATTGTGCATTTCGGAACATTTCAGTAATATGAGAAATAAAGTCCTTACTAATGCTCTTTATAAACACACTCTGGTAAATAATCAAGCCAGCTTTAGGTTTATTATTATTGACAGAGTGGGTGGACAGAAATTTATTAAAACCGGATGGCATGAGCTATTAAATAAAAAGGAAAAAGCTTGGATAATTAGACTTGGTGGATTATTTCCACCAGGTTTAAATAACTTGCACTGATTAATGCGTCATTTTTGTTTATATCTATTATTGTTTTTATTTATATTTTTACTATTTTTGGTGCTAACAGGGCTATTCAATTGTGATGATATATTCTTGTAACTGTAGGTGATTGTCTGATTTAAAGAATTATTTGTGTTTCTTCCTGTTGGTTCTTTAGGTGCCTTAATGGTTTAAAAGAGAGTTGCTTCTGTTTTATTTTTACATTGATAAAGGCCTGTTTTAGGCCAAAACCGGTCTGTCTTTTAACCTTTAATATAGGTGTTTTTCCTCTCTCCATGAAGTGCTGGCCATTTATTTGATGTTTTCATGGACTTTGGGCCTTTGTACTTGCTGTTCGGGCGAAGGGTTTGCTTACATTTCATCTATCCACAAAATGCCAGAAAACTCTAGGGATAGGAAGATGGCTGGTAGACTCAGCATAGAGGTGGAGCACTGGGGGCTGGGCCGGTACCATGAGGTCTGGGGGACCAAAAACAATGAAAGCATCACATAGAGAATTATAGCACACTGTTGAGACAAAGCTAAATTATTTTTTTTATATTTTATCAGACAATGTCATAGAGTGTAGAAAAGGAACAATATTGTTTGTAAATGAGCTGACAGGTCTGAGTACTACCCATTATGAATGATGTAAACTACTTTGCAACACTCTTAAACTTGACAGTACTTGCTCAATTTTCAAAGGGCATTCTAACCTAAATTCCACCATAGCTTCAATCAAAAATATCCTTGCACTGATATTTCAGAATAAGACCCTCTGACAACCTCACTTTTATATTATTTTGCACAGCTTAATACCTTTACAAAAGGTAGACAAATGAATCTCACTGATAGGACCCAGGAGTTCAAAATAGGTGAGGCCACCTCCACCAAGAGGCCAGTCATTAGTGGATTCCCCCAGGATTATGTACTGAGTTTGCTCCTTTTTTGCATCTATTTCTCTGAAATGGAAACAAATAATGATGGTTTATGGCTGATTAAGTTTGCAAATGATAGCACGTTGCGCCCCTGTACTCTACCCTTATCAGACCAATCATAGAGTATAGTGCTCCCTCTGTAAGGTACCTGGCCAGGAATATGCAACATCTAGAGTTACCTAAGAGGTTCCTTACAAAAAGAATACAAGGCCTAACAAACCTGCCTTATGCACCACACCTTAAAGGGACAATCCCAGCGTTTAAAATTTGGGTCCACTCTAAAGCAGAGCAAAGTAACGCCCACTCAAAAACGTCACTCAAATTCCCACTCCCAGTGTCAGTTAACTTGGAAACATCCTGTATAGCTTCAGTTCCAAGCCTGCTTTGGCTCCTAACTGCAACTGCCCTTTAATTTTGTGTTCCTGTCTTAGTGCTGTTGGACTTAAATCTATGAAGTTTCTCACATTTGTTATGTTGGTTAAAGGAACACTATCTCGTTTCTTAATGGAGTTCCTTGCCTCGGACCGAAACGCAAACATTGTCACCCCTTTACTTAACTATCTCGCAGTTTGTGACATCACTGGCTGTTCCTACTCATATATCAGTTTACTTGGTCTATCCTGTCCCATTCACTCTTTGGTCCCCCTCTGCAAACTAAAGTGTTGTAGTTCTAGTTCCTGCAGGTTAAAGTAAACTCTGATTTAAGGCTTTGCAGCATTTGTCAGCGTTAACTTGTTAAAAAAAATTGTAACGATTCCTAATCCAGCATTCTGTGAATATCACTTCAGCAATTCGAATTTTTAGGTGTGTGTGTGCGTCTCTGTGAGATTATATTGTACGGCAGCTTCTCCCAAGAGAAACAATGACTCGTGAAGT